>NW_007232037.1:0-16926 GCF_000164805.1 Carlito syrichta
TCTCGGGCTTCGTGGCTGCACCCCAGCCCGGCCGAACGCCTGGCCTCCCCCCCCAGCCCCTCTTTCGCGGCGCTGGTGCCGCGTCCCATCCCTGCGATCCCTCGGGGCGTCTTCCCGGGAGGAAACCCTTGTCCCGCCGGGGTCGGACTTTCGCCCTCACCTCAGCGGGGCTGCGCTTCGGCAGGCTCATCCCCCATCCCCATCCTGCCTGCCGTGTCCCCGCTACACGCCGGTCGTCCCCCCCCCCCAGGTGTCTCTGGGTCTTGCCCTTCTGCTCCCAGGCGTCTTCCTCCCAGCTCCCCTCTCCTCTCACTTTTACCAACCACGTCGCTAACTTGTCTGTCTTTCCTTTGCGCTCAAGCCTTCATCCATTGGCCCACCCTCCTGAATGCCAGACCCACAGTTTGAACACCTTAAGTCGTCCCTAGCGTGAAAAGTGCCGCGTCCAGAGTCTGGCACCCGGTAGGCCTGGCACGTGGTGGGTGTGCGAGCCGAGCCTCCTCTTCCTTCCAGGGCTTTTGTACCCTCCACTTGATGGTAGCAACAAGTCCGCTGTCCCAAGGGCTTTGACCCTCCACCTGAAGAGTGGTGTGGGCCAAGACAAGTGGGTAACTCCATGAAGCAATTAGGTGGTCAGCTACTCCATTTATTCAGAAGAAATAGAATTCTGCTATCTTTGGGACATGCGTTGTTTTATGTTAATTGCCTCTGTGAAGGATTCTTTGACTGCTGTTCAGCGGGCTTTGCAATATAATTACCTCCGCCCCCTCCCCCCGTCCCCCCAATATTCAGTGTTTACAGAACCTTTCTTTAGGAAAGAAAGAGTCCTTACCTCCCAGCTGAAATAGCATGGTATATGAGTAGTGTTGCATTTTATCTACTAGCTGGGCAGTCCAGGGAGCTGCAGTGAATTGTCATCCTTTAAGAGCCGGGAGGCATCAGGTTTGGATTTCTTGGAATCAGCTGTTGTACAGGTCAGATATGTTTAGCAGTGAAAGTTCTGACAAGTTCTCAAATAGTGAAAGAGGAATTATGCACTCTTCTCCCTCCCCTCTTCTAACACTCACTCTGGCTGCCAGAGGAAATAGTCTGTTTTTAAAAAGAGTAAAATAAATTTGATTTTTTACAAATTATAAAAGCATTGTTATGGGCCCTGTGCTATTCTTGCCGTGTTTGCTGTGATGGTCTCAAGCCTGGGTGGATCAGTCAGCTTTCTCTGCTCCTGGTCTCCCCAGGGGCAGGCTAGAGAAAATCACGTAACTGTGCTGTTGGGTGCTGTTTCTACACTTCTGGATTCCGACTTCTGATTCTGCTTCTGGATTCTGATTCTGCACTGCCTGGAACTCATCCCCCATCCCCATCCTACCTGCCGTGTCCTTGCAGGTAGATTCCTCTTGTGTCCTAAAATCTAAAGAGCTGTTTATGTATTTTTACTATTCTTCGCTAATTCTTGGTCCTACTCTTGCCTTCTCTTTATTGTTTTGCTTCTTATTTCACAGAAAAAATTGGTGAGCATTAGCCCTGAACTCTTAAGGATTTGTCATTTTTGTCTGTGCTTGTATTTATCTGATTTCTGAAAGCCTTAACATTTATCTCAGAGGAAGAGGGTTCTTCCTTTCTAATGATAACATCTATGATCTCTCCCCATATTATCGTATTTTTCTCTCAGCCTGTACACATGCTCAGGTTTCCACCATCTAAAACAAAACAACAAAACTTTTTCTTGACGCTTCCCTCTTTTAAAAAAAATTCTTCTGATTAATGTGGCATTCCTCAGGGTTTCATTTTTGTTCTTTTCTCTGTTCTCTTTCTAATTTCCTTGTCAGATTATACTTCCTTTTATGACTTCAAATAGTACCTGCATATTTATGGTTTTCAAAGATGTATATTTGGGCCCCCTTTCTCTTGAACTTCAAGTCCCAATTTTCATCTACCTGTTGCATAACTATACATGGATACTTCATACTTCATTTGTGGTTATCTTTTCCTTCCCCTTCTGTCTACCCATAGCCCCTTCAAGCATATATACAAATACTCCTATTTTAAGATCTTTACCCTAGAAGCCTTAGATTCATCTTCTTTTCTCCTCATATTAAATCTATCATAAATCCCATTGCTGCTACCACAAATTTTCCTTTCTCTCCTCATAGCCATAATGGGGAGGAGGAAATCTGTAATTCTCAAATATGTAATCATTGTTGTAGAAAACATTTGTAATTGCTCATATGTTGATATCAACCAATAGCCAGAAGATTGGTTCAGACTATTATGTTTTTCCTGAACAGTCAGCAGCTGCCTCAAGGGCCTTCTTGCCTCTGGGTCCTATACTCTAATTCCTCCTCCACACTGCTGCTAGGGTGGTTCCATTTCTAAAGTATCTATCTGATTATGACACTTGTTTTCTTTCAAAATTCTCGTCAGCTCTCAGACACTTAGCATGTAAACCAGTCCTACTAAGCCTTCTGCAGCATTATCTCTGGTAGTATTGTGGAGAATGGGTTAGAGTGGGGCAAGACCAATTAAGGGGGTTGTTATATCCTGGGCCCTTCATGATCCAGAGCAGAGCTATCTCCACTTTTTTTTTCTCCAGAGTCTCCCTCTGTGTCGCCCAGGCTGAAGTCTGTAGCACACTCAGCCATGCAGCCTCAACCTGCTGGGCTCAGGCGATCCTTCCACCTCAGCCTTCTTAGTAGCAGGAACTACAGTTGTGCACCACCATGCCTGACTCATTTTTCTTGATTTATTGTAGAGACAAGGTTTTGCCAAGTTGCCCAGCTGGCTGGTCTCGACCCCCTGGACTCTGTCAATCCTCTAGCCTCCACCTCCCAAAGTGCTGGAGTTACAGCTATGAGTCACCATGCCCGGCCAATTTTTACACTGTTTTAATGGTCTGTAGATGAGATTGCTTGGTCCAGTGGTATTCAACACAGGTACTACTTTAAAACCATCTGGGGAGCTTGTGAATGGTAAGGATGGGGGTGATTAAGACATCCACAGGGTTTCTGATTTACTTGGTCTGTTGCAGGGCCAGACCTTATTATTTAAAAAATGCTTTCCATGTGGCAGTGATAGGTTTCTAGGGCTGAGAGCATGAAGAGGGGATGATAGAACCCTGAGGAACAATGGTATTTAACAAATCTTTTTAAAAAACAGGATAAATATAAATAGGATAAATACTTTCCTGGTGTTTTGTACATGTACCTGTTAAAGTATTTACTACATTTTATTTAAACTATATCTCATAGGTCCATTTTTCTCATGATTAGGAGTTCCTTGAAGTCTGGGACCATGCCTTATTTAACTTTTCATCACTGCCTCACACAGTACTTGATGTCTTTTAGAAGCTTGATAAAAGTTGGCTGAATAAATCAGTTGGTAAATAATGTAAAACAGATCTTGAATTGATCGTTTTGTAAGCTGACCAGCTGTTTCTTTCTTGGCTGCTTAATAGGTCACTAGTCAAACTTGTGTTGTCATTCTTGTTTTAAAAACACACATACAATCGTTATAAATTAGAGTAGATTTGGATAAATATTATTTGCTCTGTAATGACTTGACTTTTAAGGTGGTTAAACTGTGACAGTTACTACAGAGGTTCATTCAGGCTTTGTCTTTAGAAGATACTATTTTATTTTATTGATAGATTGATTAAATGATTGCAGAGATGAGGTCTCACTATGTTCCCCAGGCTAGTCTTGAACTCCTGGCATCAAGCAATTCTCTCACCTCAGCCTTCCAAAGCACTGGGATTACAGATGTGAGCCGCCATGCCAGCCATAGCAGATACTATTTAAAATAGGCTTTTAATTTCAGATGGTTGAGACATACAGCTCTTGTATCTTTTAAAAATAAATGGCTCTGATTTTAGGCTCATAAGCTTTGAAAATTTTAACTAGAACAAAAACTGTCAAATTGATAAAAGATCTTGAACAACGGCATTAACAATTTATTTTTGACTAAGAAAATTTCCATGGCCGGGCTCGGTGGCTCAGCCTGTAATCTCAGCACTTTGGGAGGCCGAAGAGAGTGGATTCCCTGAGCCCTGCGGGTTCGAGACCAGCTCAGGCAACTTAGCAAGACCTCACCTCTACAATAAATCAAAAAATCAGCTGGGCGTGGTAGCACGTGCCTATAGTTCTGGCTACTTGGAAGGCTGAAGTGGAAGGATCGGTGGAGCCCAGCAGATGAACACTGGGGTGGCTATGAGTGTGCCACTGCACTCCAGCCTGGGTGGACAGAGTGAGACTCCAACTCAAAAAAAAAAAGCAAATTTCAAAAATAGGATATATTCTTTAAGCCTTGTGCCTAACTGAATCTCACTGGCATTGATAATGGGGAGGAGGAAATCTGTAATTCTCAAATATGTAATCATTGTTGTAGAAAACATTTGTAATTGCTCATATGTTGATATCAACATATTTTGTAATTTCTCAGGGTTAGATATAAACCATGGAGTTCTTTATCTTCTTTTGTTCTTTGCTTTTATTAAGATTTTATCAGTTATTTCTCTTTATAGTTGCCAGTTATTTGCTTTCAACATTGGAAAAATGTTGTGTTTCCTTCTTTAGATAAGAAATTCAGTCATTGGAATTCATGTTTCCCCACGAAAGCAGTCCTTTTTCCCTGCTGCTTTAATGATTTTTTTCTTTGTCTTTAGTTTTAATTATGATTGCATGAATTTCTTTAGGTTTTCCTATTTGGATTTCTCTTACCTTCTTGAACTTTAGGTTATCTTGAACTGTAGGTTATCTTCTTGAACTGTAAGTTTATCTTTTACCAAATGTGAGAAGTTTTTAGTCATTTCTTCAAATTTTTCAGTACCACTTTCTTCTGTCTTTCTGTAACTGAGGTGATATAAATGTTAGATCTTTTGTTATTGTCTCAGAGAGCATGAGGTATTGTTCTTTTCATTTTTTTCCAATCTACTTTTTTCTCTGTTGTTTAGATTGGGTAATTTTTTTTTCCTGCAGAAAGCTTTATTTTCACTTGGTCCAGGGCTTGAGAGAGGGCTCCAGAGTGGTTAAAAAGCTGCCTAGTGGCTGGAGGAGGAGCCCCTGGGCTCCTAGTCATGGTTGAGGGTGAACCTTTGGAAGAGATACTTGCCCAGCCCAGGCTCAGGCTGGTCACTCTGCGAAGGTTGGTTAGGCGGTCGCCCATCTTCTTGATGAGTTTCACTTCCTCGTCTAGGAAGTGGTTCTCCAGGAAGTCACAGAGATGGGGGTCTGTGCGGGCAGATCCCAGGGCATGAAGGTCCAAAAGGGCTTGGTTCGGGTTTTTCTCCAGAGTCATGACGGCTTCCATGGCATCCAGGGTTTTGCCCCACTCATCTTGGAGGGCTTCCGCATATCCTGGAAGAGGGCGCGGCTGCCACGCTGGTTTTGAGTCTTCAGGAGCGGCTAGGCACCCTCGTGCTTCTCCTCCGCCAATTTGCGGAAGAAGTGGCCCACGCTGTCCAGAGCCACAGCATCAAGGTGGAACTAGAAGCCCAGAGAGAGGTAGGTGTAGGATGCCCGCGGATGCAAACTGTCCTTGTGGTCGACGACTGCCTCCACCTCGGTGGAATAGTTCTGGCGAACCTGGGAGCTTTTGGTAGGCAAGAAGGAGCTAAGTGCAAAAACGTTTGTTCACTGGTTCCAGAAGCAGGAGGTGGCCGAGAAGGTGGTCTCGGAGGTTGCAAGCGGAGAGGAGATCGGAGGGCAGTGGGAGGCTAGAAAAGAGGGCGTCCCCAGGTCTACCCCATCCAAACACTGTTGAAGCAAGAGACAGATCCGCGGGACCGCCAAACACGCTGCCTAGATTGGGTAATTCTTATTGTTCAACTTCTAGTTTCAGGCTCACTGGTTCTTTCCCATGTTATAATTATTCTGCTATTAAGACCACCCACCTAGAGAGTTTTTATTTTGGTTATTGTATTTTTCAACTCTATAATTTCCACTTGGTTCTTTTCTATATATTTTGTTTCTTTGGTGAGATTTATATATTTTGTCATTTGTTTCAAGACTATATCTAATTGCTTGTTAAAGCCTAATGACTGCTTTACATCCTTGTCAGCTAATTCCAATATCTATTCATCTTTGTGTTGGCATCTGTTAATTGTCTTTTCTCATTTAAATTGTAATTTTTCTGGTTCTTGGTATGATGAGTGACTTTTGATTGTATCTTGAACATTTTGGATGTTGTGTTTGGGGCTATGGATCCTATTTAAGTTTTCTGTTTATATGCTAAAAGATTTAGCATGTAGCTTCCAACCTACTTTTTCCTGATTTCTATAGCAGCTTTATTGAGGTATAATTCACATACCATACATTCACCCGTTACAAGTGTAAAATTATTTTACTTTTAGTATATTTGCATGGTTCTGCATTCATTACCACAATCACTTTTAGAACATTTTCTTGACCCCACAAGGAAACCACACCACACACTCCTTATGCATCACCTTCAACTCTCCTACTTGTCTTCTCTGTCGCTAGGCAACCACTAATCTATTTTCTGTCTTTGTAGTTTATATTATAGAAATATTTATTCTGGACATGTCATATAAATAGATTCATAATAATGTTCTTTGTTGCCGACTTCTTTCACTTAGCATATTGTTTTCAAGGTTCTTTCGCCTAGGGTGACTCATAGAAAATTTATATCTATATATGTATATAGGTTCTTCCATGTTGTAGTATGTATGAGCATTTTATTTTTTTATCATTGACTAATATTCCACTGTATGTATATATTACATTTTATTTCCCATTAATCAATTGTTAAGTATTTGGATTGTTTTTCCCATTGTTATGAATAATGTTACTAAGAACATTTATGTAAAAATTTTTTTGTGGGCATGATTTCCCTTTTTCTTGGGTATATATCTAGTAGTAGAATTGTTGAATCATATGGTAACTCTAAAATTATACATTTTTAAATTATACATTCTAAAGTTTTACATTTTTAGAAACTACTAGACTGTTTTCAAATGGCTGCACCATTTTACATTTCTACCAGCGATGACGAGGATTCTGATTTCTGCACATCATTGTCAGCACTTGTTATTAGCTGACATTTTCATTCTAAATATTCCAGCAGGCATGAAGTGGTATCTCATTAGTTGTTTTGCATTCCCCTGATGGCAAATGATGTTGAGCATCTTTTCTTGTGGTTTTTTTTTTTGTCATTTGTATATTTATTTGGAGAAATGTCTATTTCTTTGTTTTCAAGTTGATTTGGCCTTTCATTGTTGATGTGTAAGATTTCTTTATATAGCCTGGATATTAGACCTTAACAGATACAAGATTTGGAAATATAAATATCCCATTTTGTGTGTGTATTTACTTTCTTGATAGTACCCTTTGAAGCACAAAGTTTTCTAATTTTGATGAAGTTCAGTTTAATTTTTTTCTTTTGCTTGTGCTTTAGGTTTTATAAGAAACCGTTGCCTATTTCAAGGTTACAAAGCTTCACACTTATATTTTCTTCAAGAGTTTTATGGCTTAAGCTTTTACATTTAGATATTTGATCCATTTTGTGTGAATTTTGTATATGGTAGGAGTCCAGTTTTATTCTTTTGCTTATAAATATGCAGTTGTCATTGGAGCAGTGGCTCATGCCTGTAACCCCAGTGCTTTGGGAGGCAGAGGTGAGAGGATTGCCTGAATCTAGGGGTTCGATACCAGCCTGGCAACATGGCAAGACCTCGTCTCTACAATAAATTAAAAAATTAGCCAGGTGTGGTGGCATGTGCCTGTAGTTCCAGCTACTTGGAAGGCTGAGGCAGAAGAATCACCTGAGCCCAACGGGTCGATAGTCTATCTTGTTTCTGATCAAAAGGAGTAATCATTAAGTGTGAAATTAACTGTGAATTTTATAGGCCAGTTGCAGGGGCTTATGCCTGTAATCCTAGTGCTTTGGGAGACCGATGTAGGAGAATCACTTGAGCCCAGAAGTTTGAGACCAGCCTGAGCAACATAGTGAGACCTCATTTCTACAAAAAATACAGAAATTAACTAGGTGTGGTGGCACGCACCAGTAGTCCCAGTTACTTGAGAGACTGAGGTAGAAGGATTGCTTGAGCTCAGGAGAGCAAGACTGCTGTGAGATCTCGTCACTGCACTCCAGCCTTGGCAATGGAGTGAGACCCTGTCTCAAAAAACAAACAAACAAAAAAACCCCCAAAACCAAAAAACCAGAAAGGAAAAAAAAAACAAAACCAAAAAACCGCAGGAGCTGTGAATTTTCTTTAATGTTCTTTATCAGAATGATGATGTTCTCCTCTATTTCTAGTTTATTCAGTACGCTTATCATGAAAGGTGTTGAATTTTGTTAAATGCTTTTTCTATGCCTATTGATATAATAGTGTGTTTTTGGTCATTTATTCAATTAATATGATGGATTGAATATGTTCTTGATGTTCATATGTTGAACTAACCTTGCATTCTTGGGATAAATTACCCTTGCTCATGATATATAATCCTTACATATGATCCTTGATGTTTTGTTGAGGATATTTTACATTTATATTTACAAATATCTATTAGTATTTTTTCTTTGTTATTGTTATTTTTTGTAGAGATGGGTTCTTGCTATGTTGACCAGGCTAGTCTTGAATTCCTTGCCTCAAGTGATCCTCCTGCCTTGGCTTCCCAAAGTGCTGGGGTTACAAGCTTGAGCCGCCACGCCTGGCCAATCAATATTTATTTAGAAATATTTATCATATTTATAAAATAAATATGAGCTATAAATTATATTAAATAGATTTATATTTATACATATATAAATTTGTAATGTATAATTATTTTAAAATATAAATATAATTGATAAATATTTATAAACATGAATTCTGGAAGTGCTTTCTCTCACCTTTTCTTGTGTAGAAGGGGTTCATGTGTTACATTTTATCAGATTTGTTTAGGTCACTGACAGCTCTGAGACTCTATAATTATATTTTTTCTACCGTTTGCTGTTATTTCTTAATGCTTTGTCTAAATTGATTGCTTGATATTTCTAGAATATGTGCTGTACTCTTCCATTTTGGAGCTTTTTGTTAATGTTGTTTTCTTAGCTGAAAACACTCTTTTTTTCTCTCAGTCCACAATGGGACTACTACCTATACTCTAAGACAGGGATCTCCAACGCCTGGTCCATAGCCTGTTAGGAACGGCTGAACATCAGGAGGTGAATGGTCGCAAGTGAGCAAAACCTCATCTGTATTTACAGCCACTCCCTATTGCTTGCATCACTGCCTGAGCTCTGCCTCTTGTCAGATCAGCGATGGCATCAGATTCTCATAGGAGGGCAAAGCTTATTGTGAACTGCGCATGTGAGGGATGTAGGTTGTGCCCTCCTTATGAGAATTCAATGCCTGATGATCAGAGGTGGAGCTGAGGTGGTGATGCTAGTGCTGGGGAGTGGCTGCAAATTCAGATTACCATTAGTACATTAGCAGTGAAATTTGATTGCTCAGAGACCATAATCGATCAACTGCTTGCAGACTCATATCAAGATAATAATTCCATAATATTTATTATTTTATTATATATTATAATGCAATAATAATATAAATAAAGCACACAATAAATGTAATGCACTTGCATAATCCTGAAACCACCTCATTCTCTTTGCCCCCAGCCCTACCCCAGTCTGTGGAAAAATTGTCTTCCATGAATGTGGTCCCTGATGCCAAAAAGGTTGAGGACTGCTGTTCTGAGATTCATCCTGGTGTCATTTTCTTCAAACAGCCTTTTCTGAGCTCATGGATATGATCCTTCCTTGAAATTCTCATACGTTTTTGTCCATACCTTTTGCATGACCCTTAAATTTTTTTATTGTGGCATGTATAGGTAGTTTCTTGTCTTCTCCCCCTGCTAAGTTGTTGTTCTTTGAAGGCAGGTGATAAATCATATACATTTGTATGCTCAATAAACATTTAATTGAAATGTATAAGTATAATTTCATAGGAAGAGCATTCCATATTTTAGGATTGCATTTTATTTATTATTGAACTGAAGGAAATTTTCTACCCTGTAAAAATTTAATACAATACATAATTTTACATATGCTCTATTATATAATCCTTGGAAATATGCAAGAAGATAAAATGATAAAGGCAAAATTTAGTTTTGCCTATAGAAATTGTTGTAATGGTTTCTGATCAAAGATTTGATGCCTGCCTTTTAAAGAGAGTATCATGGAATTCCACCTCTGAGTAACTTTAGGTCAGAAGCATTATTTCCCACAGCAGAGATGTTGGGAACCTATTTTCATGTGAGAGTGACTAGGCTAAAGCAAAACTAAACTGGTAAAATGCGCAGGAAAGGTAGAGCTATTTGCCAGGCTAATTCCTAGCTTCCATATATATATATCTGTTATTTCTTAAGACCAAACCTAGCTCTTCATTTGTAATCTAGCGCTCCGTTCTTTTTTTTTTTTTTTTTTTGAGTTGGAGTCTCACTCTTTCTCCCAGCCTGGAGTGCAGTGGCCGCTCCTGGCCACCGCAGCCTCGACCTGCTGGGCTCCGGCGATCCTTCCGCCTCAGCCTTCCGAGTAGCTGGAATTAGAGGCATGCGCTACCACGCCCGGCTGATTTTTTGATTTATTGTAGAGATGAGGTCTCGCTGCCCAGGTGGGTCTCGAACCCGCGGGCTCAGGCAATCCACTCACCTCAGCCTCCCAAAGGCGCGGGATTACAGGCTGAGCCACCGAGCCCGGCTACCTCTCCATTCTTAATCTTATCCAGTTGAGATCTTCAAGGACTTGCAGAAAGTATACAAATATGCATGCTTCTCATTTATGCAAATAAAACATAATGTATGCGTGGATTTGGAATTTTCTTCTATTAGATCCAATATGGTCATAATAGGTTGATTCTAGAGAAAATACAATTCAAAGCTAGGTATATTTTAAACATCTATATGCTAATGAAAGCCTTCTAAATAATAACAGATGGTCTTAAATTCACTTCATTTGCACCATAATTGTTGCATATATGACTTTTTGTTCATGTCGAGCCTCATGTCTGGGATGTAGAGTTGGACCTTGGTTTCAGTTTGATTATTCTAGAACAGAAGTTTTCCTTTGCCTTATGATTTGTTGCAGCAAGAGCAAGAGATTGCAAAAAAGTAAGATTTTATTTGTTCATCAATGAAAGTATGAAGTGATGACAGAGGCAGATGAAAAAAACTGATCAATAAAGGAAGTAGATTAGAAGAGCATGGGTCAAGGGGAAAAAACAGGAGGCAGACTTTGCATTTCCAGTCTTTTTAAATGTAGTAAAACCATATTATAACACTGGAATCAGAAGAAAAGACCAATATTCTAATCCTAGAAAAGTGTTAGCTGTCTAGGGTTTTAGTGAGAAAGTTTTTGTGGGGTCACTCAATGCATACTTACTGAGTGCTCAATATGCATATAGTATATTGTGTTATATACTGTAGGGAAAATGGACAAGGATAAGATATGGTCAATACTTTCTAAGACTTCACAGCTAATTATGCCCTTAAAATCTAGTTACAGCCATAATTACCTTATTGGTCATCAAGAATCCATTAATTCATTCAAAAGTCTCTATTTCAAGGAACACAGTCTACTGGAAAAACAGACAGATTAACCATATAATGTAAGAAGTCATGTGATGGGGTAGGTGCAGGGGCAGTAGGAAGGACACCTGTGTCATATGTGGCAAAGAGCTATCAGGAATACTTTGCAAGAGAGCTGGCATTGAAGCTGAGTGTTGAAGGATGAGTGGGAGTTATTGGGCAGAAGGACATGGAAAAGGTGCAGTGTGTGTGGAGACCCGGACAACTAAGGGATCCCTCAGTTGATGAAGGCAGCACTGGGTCAGAGTGTGTGTGTGTGGGGGGGTGTTGGTGGTGGGGAGTGATGGAATAAGCAGCTGAGGGGCAGACTAGGGTTCGATCATGAAGGGACTTTCTTGTACGTTATGGAGAAGAATTTTTATTCTTTTGAAAAAAGAACGTCATGGAGGAGTTTTAAGCAAGGGAATGTCATAAGTATATTTTCATTTTAGAAACATCACCCTCTAAAACAAGTTAGTGATTGCACTTTTTGAAGGAAGTCAGAACTCAGAGAGATCAGTTAGGAGGCTGTGGAGTTAGTTGTTCTTGTGAGAAAGGATGAGGGTGAGAATTAAAGCCATGCCAGCAGAGGGGGAAGAAGGGAGGGAAATCGATTAAAGGAATATGAAGGAGGAAGATTCGACAGGACTTTGTTACCTATAGAGAAGTTAAGGGAGAAACTACATAAAAGTTCTCAAGTTTTTAGCTTGGAAATCTAAGAGAAAGTGGTTCATTGTCCAGAAGAGGAAATAGAGTAGGAGAAATTTACTAGATTTGGTGTTCATTGAATGTGACATGCCAATGAACATCCAGATAGAGTTGTCCCTTGGCCTTTGAATAGTCAGGTCTGAGATTTGGGATAAATGTCTTGGTTGCAAATGACTTGAGTCATCAGAATATGAATAGAAGCTGGTTGTAAATGAAACAGGATGAGTGTAGGATTGCGGATGAGGAAATGTAATACTATACATTAAATAATCTTTTGTCACTGTTTTCTGATGTTTGCTTTTTAAACATATTCAACTTGTATACATAGTTGACCTTTTACCTGGGCTTTCCATTTTGTTCTGTTGATTGCAGTTAATATCCTAACGATTAATACCTCAGTATCTTAATACCTTAATATCTGTCGGTTTCTTTTTCCGAAGTTTTTAAAAACTATTTTTCCTCTCCGCTATGAATTTTGTCATCATTTTGTTAATTCTAAAATATTCTGTTGGGATAATGAGTGGAATTGCAAAATTTGTTCATTGCTTCTAGATTATTTTGTTTCTGTTTATTTGTTGAATATTTGCTTTGTTTCAGATGATTTTAAGTATTTTAAGGAGATTTAAGAAAGGAGGTTTCACTAGTTGCTCATTCATCTGTAAATTCCTTCTTTTATATTTTACCTGGTGTTTGTGCATCCTGGTGTTCCTGCATACTAGATGATGAGTGGGGTTTAATTTATACTTTAAAGGAATTTATAATCTAGTGGGGTAAATTAACCACAATACAGCAATATGAGTGTGCAAACCAGTGTATTTTTACAGAGTTTTGAGAACACAGAAGAAGGAACAGTGGATTTTTGTTGGGGGGAAGATGGGAAAAGAGCAGTCAGGGATGGGTTCACTGAGGAGATGTGGAAAACAGGGAGAAAGGGGCCTGGCACTGGAAGCAGCAACATGAGCAGAGACTGGGTGTGAATGGGGAATGGTCCTGAAGAGGGCAGCCTGCATGGGAGGGGTGTCAGGAGGTAGAGGTGAAAGACCGTCAGGAGCCAGTGTAGGAAGGGTGTGCCATAGCCTCTGTTCTCTAAAAGTCCTTCCATGTGTTGTCTACTTGATTGTCACAGCCACACTGTGAAAGAGAACTTGCAGGTGATCCTTTTTCTTTTGCATTTTCTCCCTGCTCTATCTTCTTCCTTGCTTTATTTCTAATCCCTTTGGATAAGAGTTGAGAGAGCAGACTCGCAATGATTTATCTAGTGCCATGACTAAGATAAAACTTATTCCAGACTAGAGCTCAGGTCTTCTGACTCTACTATACTTGACTTCTTTTCCATGCTACCTTTTCTTCTCCTTTTCCTATTATAGTTACTTTTAATTCTAAAAGTTACACGGTCATTAGAAGATGGCATAAACTTGCATTACTGAATAAGAGTATATAATTTAAGCAAAAGTTTTTTTCATTTCTTTATGTTCCTTGTCATCGGTGGTCTAAATAGATGATAAACATGAGCTTGAAGAATCTAAATGAGGAATCGATTGGCCAACAATGACCTTATGATTTATAGAACTGAGAAGGTTAGAATGTGGTAACTTAAACTTTTTATGTTGTTTTATTTCATTTTAACTCTTTATTGTGAAATGTCAAACATATCCAAAAATAGAGATGGTTATTTTGAGCCCTCAAGAACCCTCACCCAGCTTCAACAGTTACATTATAGCAATCTCATAATGCCCCCCATCTGCCCTCAGATATTTTTAAAACAAATCCCAGACATTATTTCATTTAACTTGAGCCTTTAAAAATGTTATGCCTGAGT
This sequence comes from Carlito syrichta, assembly GCF_000164805.1. NCBI lineage: Eukaryota > Metazoa > Chordata > Mammalia > Primates > Tarsiidae > Carlito > Carlito syrichta. The sequence continues at coordinate 14,089 of NW_007232037.1, forward strand.
TTTTAACTTGTGCTCTTGTCTCCCTTTGTGTCTTAGGCATTAGGTACAATTCTCAGTATTTTACCAGCTCTTTTCTCTTCTGACCATGGGGTTTTTTGAAGTTTACTATTCCTTCAAGAAGCTGACTTTCAAAGATTGTCAGCTGTGTATACCATATTCTTCTTGCCATTTGCAATTTGTTATCAATAGGTCTAGTGCCATCCCCTAATGTACAGTCAGGAAAGGGTATTTCCTTGTTGGTGCTCTGACCATGAGCTGACATAAGGATGGGTCTTGCAACAATGGTTTTATTTAGGTCAGATTTGAAGTTTCTGCTGCATGGCAAAGCTGTCATTCAAAATTAATCTCTGGACACTTATTCATTGGCAAGTTCAAGAATGTGATACAATTATTTTTCATCTTGGTAACATGCTAGAAGTAAATGGAGAAGCCAGAGATAGAATGGACTTTAGACAGCGGACAAAGTGGCATTGGTTGTTGCTACTTGCCACATTGGTTGGCATCATGCATAGGTATGGGAAGCAAGAGCTAATGATTAACAAAGGAAATAAAGTTTTTAAGGGAATTGTTATATTCTTGTAATTTTGCTAGGATGTTTCCCCAGCATCTCTTTGGACCCAGGATATGGCCACTTTACTGGTTAAAACAGTAGGGTGTGGTGAACGTGCTCTTGAGTGCATGCACCTGAGCCTGTATGTGTGCACTAAGTGTTGGGCATGGCCTAACAGCAGGGGTATACCCTGCTTTTGTATGGACTAATGCTGTTTTTATTAGCATTCTTACTTTATAAAATTTGCAAAGATCTGAGTATAGAAATATAATGTCAGCCTTCTCCACTTCTCTAAAGTATTATTTTTGGGAGTCTATTTCATTTGGCCTGCTGGGAAAGAACAGTCCTATTAATAGTGATTTCTCAGATATATTTGTGCGTGTTTCAATGCTTTTTTTTCCTCTGGAGATAAAAATGAGTTTAAACATTTTGATGTTCTTTTTAGATGAGTCTTAGCTCTGTAAATGTCCTGGTTGAGAAAATATTGATCTGCTTGTCTGAAAATACAGTAAAGTTGAGGTTAAAGGTAATGGGAAGAGGCCTTTGTATATGTGCATGCACATGTATGTACACATTTGTACGCACAGTGGTTGAATATAAGGGTAATGGTCACACCAGTTTTTACTGTGCTTCTTAAATCAAAGGGTCAAGGTGTGAGTAGAGCCTCAGGCTTTATAGTGTCTCATCTAGAGAAAGGTACTTTCCAGTTTGGCTAGTTAACTGATGCTTTGTGGAAATTCATTATACGCTGTGAGCTGGTGCTCTGCTAAGTATACTATGGTAGAGAATGGGACACAAAGTCTCTGGACTGCAGGCATTTAACAGCTTTTAGAGTGAGTAAAATGTATAAAATGAAAAGTGACCTTTGAAGAATAGGTAATAATAGGCCGGATGTGGTGGCTCAAGCCTGTAATCTCGCAGTTTGGGAGGCCAAGGCGAGAGAATTGCTTGAGCTCACAGGTTCGAGACCAGCCTGGGCAACTTGTTCTCTACAAAGAATCAAAAAAATTAGCTGGGTGTGGTGGCACTTGCCTGTAGTTTCAGCTATTTGGGAAGCTGAGGTAGAAGGATTGCCTGACCCCAGCAGGTGGAGGCTGCAGTGGCCATGAGTATGCCACTGCACTCCAGCCTGGGTGACGGAGTAAGACTCCAACTAAAAAAAAAGATAATATTTAGAGAAGTATTGAGAGAGTGTGCTTCTTGGGCCACAGTTTGTATATCTATAAAATGAGAGCATTGGACAATTTAGATGAACTAAAGACCCCCTTCAGGACTAACCTTGTATGGTTCTGTGATTCTCCAAGTCAGAAACTTCCAAAGAGAGAATATTAGGCTTCACAACTTGGAGAAAAATAATGAGAATGTTTTTGGAGAAGCTCAAATCCCTTTATTTTCCCTGTTTAGTATCCCTTACAAAGCCTTTGATCATTGTCTTACTTGCATTCAAACATCTTGAAGGAGCTACATAATATACTCCTTCCCCTCAATATGTTTGGGGAGACAGTCTTTAATGTAAAAATACAGCAGAAATAAAAACCTTAAAAAAAATCCAAAATTGTGCCATTTGACAGTTATCAAATATGCTTGAATATATGGCAGAGTTTTCTTTCCCCTAAAGTATCCCTCAGTAAAGAGAGAGTTGCCTCCATTTGAATCCTTATGCCTTCTCAATTACTTTACTTTGAACAACAGACTTTTTGAGATGATGATCTCTTAACCTGACCTCAATTGGTGCTACTTCTTGGATGTCTGTAGGGACTTCCTGACAGAAATAGTGGAAAAAGAGGCAGAGAAAGTTAACATAGATTTAGTATTGAATGTCTTAAATAAGCCTTTTAAAGACCATTTTGAATATAAAATGGCATTACTAGACACTGGGTACTCTATAACAGGGAGGGTGGGAGAGGGGTGAGGCTTAAAAAATTACCTATTGGGTACAGTTTTCACTATTTGAGTAATGAGCACACTAGAAGCCCAGTCCCCACCATTATGCGATATACCCATGGAACAGTCATGCATGTGAATCTAAAACAAACAAAGACTATTTTGAAAACAAATACTGGGCTTTGAGGAGAGGAATTTTTAAAAATATATATTTATTCTTGCTCTGTTGCCCAGTATAGTTGTGCAGTCATATCTCATTGCAGCCTTGAACACTTGGGCTCAAGCCATTCTCTCACCTCAGCCTCCCCAATCTTTTTGTTTTAAGATGTTCCCTCTTAGCTGGGCTCAGTGGCTCAGCCTGTAATCCCGCACTTTGGGAGGCTGAGGTGAGTGGATTGCCTGAG
>NW_007232037.1:17041-98952 GCF_000164805.1 Carlito syrichta
AAAAATTAGCTGGGTGTGGTAGCGTGCGCCTGTAGTTCCAGCTACTTGGAAGGTTGAGGCGGAAGGATTGCCGGAGCCCAGCCAGTCAAGGCTGCAGTGGCCGAAAAAAAAATGTTCCCTCTGATTTTTGTATATGGTGATAGGAGGGGGTTCAGTTTCACTCTTTTGCATGTGGTTAGCCAGTTTCCCTAGTACCATTTGCTAAATGTGGTCTCCTTTCCCCAATGATTGTTATTGGTGGCTTTGTCAGAGATGAGTTGGTTGAGAGACTGTGCTTTTACTTCTGAATCTCTGTCTGGTTCCATTGGTCTTTGTGCCTATTCCTGTACCAGTACCTTTCCATCTTGGTTACTGTAGCCTTGGAATAAAGATTAAAGTCTGGAAGTATGATACCTCCCATTTCGTTTCTTTTGCTGAGGTTTGTTTTGGCTATTCATGCTCTTTTTTGTTTCCATATTAATTTCTGTAGTGTTGTTCTCAGGTCTGTGAAAATGTTGTTGGTAATTTGATGGATACTGCATTGAGTCTGTAAATTGTCTTGGATAGGATGGACATCTTGACAGTATTGAGTCTTCCAATCCATGAACATGGGATTTTTTTCCATTTTTTAATGTTATCCTTAATTTTTTTGAGCAGCGTTTATAGTTCTTGTTGTAAAAGTCTCTCACTTCTCTGGTTAGATGGATGTCAAGGTATTTACAGTTTCTTGTGTGGCTGTTGTGAATAGGATTGTTTTTTTATTTTGATCTCTGCCTGCTTGTTGCTGGTGTATAGAAATGCTACTGTCTTTTGCATGTTGATTTTGTAACCTGAGACTTTACTAAAGTCATTTATCTGTGCTAGGAGGCTTTTGACGGATTCACTAGGGTTTCCTTGGTATAGCATCATATTGTCCACAAAGAGGGATAGCTGAACTTTCTCTTTTCCTATTTGGATACACTGATTTTCTTCTCTTGCCCGATTGCTCTGGCTAGGACTTCTAGTCCTATGTTGAATAGGAGGGGTGAGAGGGGCATTCTTTTCTTGTTCCAGTTCTTAGGCAGAATGCTTCCAACTAGTCACTTCTGCCCATTGAGCAAAATGTTGGCTGTGGGTTTATCATAGATGGCTCTTATTGCACTCATGTGTATTGCTGTGTTATTCACAATAGCAAAAATATGGAACCAACCTTGCTGTCTATTGAATGGATAAAGAAAATGTGATACATATACATGATGGAGTATTATGCAGCCACAAAGAACAAAATCATGGACTTTGCAGTAACTTCGATGGAGTTGCAGATTATTATACTAAGTGAACTACCACAGAAACAAAAAAACTGAATACCACGTGTTGTCACTCATAAGTGGGCCCTGGACACTAGTCACATTAGCACAAGGGTGGGATTGGCAGTTGCTGGGCACTGCGAGGGGAGTGAGGAAGGAAGGAGGGTTGGGGGGGAACACATGACAACACAAAGGGAACCCATCCATTACCAGAGGGAGTGAGGGCCAGCTTGAAGACAAAACTTCACCAGCATGCAGCCTACTTATATAGTTAATCCTCACTTGTACCCTACAACTCTATAATAAATAAATAAATTTTAAAAAAGGATCTCTTCTTGGCTGCTGATTAATAATAGACTCTAGAGGACAGTTAGAATACCTGTCAGTAGTCCTGGTGAGAAATCCTGGCGGTGGTAGTAGATATGTTGAGAAGTGGTCAGATTCTGACTATATTTTGGAAGTAGAACCAATATAATTTTGGGGGGGGGTCACATTTGGATATAGGATATGAGAACGAAATGAATCATATATTTATTAAATATTTTAAGTATACCCCACCCTCCTTGACCTAGCAATTTCTCTTCTATAATTTAGTTTAAGAAAATAATAATTATGTAAAAGTGTTTGCATATACAGGAATAGTTATCATAGTAATATAATCACAGTAATGTAACATGTATGCAACCCCCCCAATAAATGGAGTATATTAGAAGAATAATTTCTGTATAACTATGTAAAATGAAGTCAGCCATTATTAGAGTTTATTGCATCCTTAAGAGCACTTCTCTTTGGTTCATTGAGTGAATTTGATTTTGCTTTGTTCAGATCTAAATGAATTTTTATCTCATTTAAGTGTTCATAATTTGGAAAATGTGAGATCATTTTTCTAGGATAATTTCTCTGCTATTCTCAGTAAAACCCACCATTTACTTGACGAGACCATTTTTCTAGGATGATTTCGCTCCAGTTCTCAGTAAAACCCACTATTTACTTCATGTATTCCTTTTTTTTTTTTTTGAGTTGGAGTCTCAGTCTGTCACCCAGGCTAGAGTGCAGTGGCACGCTCACGGCCACAGCAGCCTTGACTTGCTTGGCTCAGGAGATCCTTCTATCTCAGCTTTCCAAGCACCTGGAACTTCAGGTGTGCACCACCATGCCTAGCTAATTTATTTATTGTAGACAAGGTCTCTCCAAGTTGCCCAGGGGCTCAGGCAATCCTCTTGCCTCTGCCTCCCAGAGTACTGGGATTACAGGCGTGAGCCACCATACCTGGCTACTTCAAGTAGTCCTAACATCACTGAATCTATTACCACTAAATAATGTTTAATTGGAAGACTTAGAATCACAACTCTTCTGTTCTTGGTTCTCTCCTGTCATCTGTCTTCCTCCTCATTTTCACTTAAAATTCTCTTGATTTTTAAAATTACTATATAGTAAAGTTGACTTTTTTTGTGCTCAGTTCTGTAACTTTTAATACATATCTTGAGTCATGTAGCAACCACCACAATTACAATACAGAATAGTTCCGTCCTCCTAGAGAACTCCCTTCTGCCATATCTCTCTGTAATCATGTCCCTTGGCATCCAGTGATCTTTAGTTTTGTCCTTTTGAGAATGTATAATGAATGGAATACTTTTGAGACTGGCTTCGTTCACTCATGATAATGACTTTGAGATTTATCAAACTTGTTGCACATATTGAGAACTTGTTCCTTTTTATTGCTGGTTAGTATTCCAGCAATGGATGTACCATGGTTTATCCAGATTAACTCATTGAAGGACATTTTTTTTTTCTTCTAGATTTTGGTGATTATGACTAGAGCTACTATAGACATTTATGTGCAGGTCTCATGTGAACATAGGTTTCATTTCACTAAGATAAATGCTCAGGAGTGTCATTGTTGGGTTGTATGGTAAGTATATATTTACATTTATTAGGATCTACCAAACTTATTTTCATAGTAGATACATCTATCATTGTACATTCCCAGGAGCAGTGTATGAGAGTTCCAGTTGTTTTTTATCTGTCAGCATTTGGTATTCTCCGCATTTTTTATTTTAGCCATTCTAAATACATATTTGGTAGTTTTTTAAAAAAATCAGGATTATTGAGATGTAATCCATATACTATAAAATTCCCAACAATCTAGGTTTGGAATATTTCATCACTTCAAAAAGAAACCCCATTAGTAGTCACTCCTCATCTTCCTCTTGGCCCCAGCCCCAGACAACTACTAATTTTACTGTCTACATATTTGCTGGTTCTGGACATTTCATATAAATGGAATCATACAGGATGAGGTCTTTTGTGAGTGCCTTCTATTAGCATATTTTCAAGGTTCATCCATGCAGTAGCGTGTATTCTTTTTTATGGCTAAAAAAATACTGCATTTGTGCATATACTTCATTTTATTTATCCATTTATCAGTCAATGAACATTTTGGTTGTTTATACTTTCTGGCTATGAATAATGGTGCTAAAAATATGTGTACAAGTTTTTGTGTGGATATATGTTTTAATTCTCTTGGGTAGAATTGCTTGATTATGGCCGGGCTCGGTGGCTCAGCTGGTAATCCCAGCACTTTGGGAAGCTGAGGCAAGTGGATTGCCTGAGCCTGAGGGTTCAAGACCAGCCCGGGCAATTTGGCGAGACCTTATCTCTACAATAAATTTTTAAAAATTAGCTGGGCATGGTAGGGTGTGCCTGTAGTTCTGGTTACATGGAAGGCTGAGGCAGAAGGATCACCAGAGCCCAGCAAGGTGACGCTGCAGTGGCCATGAGTGTGTCACTGCATTCCAGTCTGGGCGACAGAGTGAGACGCCAACTCAAAAAATAAAGAAAAGAATTACTTGATCATATTGTAACTCTATGTTTAACCTTTTGAAGAAAACTGGCAAAGTGTTTTTTAAAGTGGTTGCACCATTTGATAATCTCATCAGCAGTGTATAAGGGTTCCAATTTCTCCACATCTTTACCAACACTTGTTATTGTCTGTGTTTTTTATTGTTGTCTAGTGGGTGTCAAGTGGTATCTCATTGTGGTTTTGATTTGTATTTTCCTAAAGACTAATGATGTTGGGCATCTTGTCTTGTGCTTATTGACTATTTGCATTTCTTCTTTGGGGAAATATGTATTCTGATCCTTTGCCCATTTTTAAATTATTTGTATTTTTATTATAACAGTTCTTTATATATTCTGTATACTTTACATTTATGGTAGATTAATTTGGTCCTTGTTGTCTTTTTCTGTTTGGAAGCCTGCATAATTATTTTTTATACTTAAAATTGCCAGTATATGTCCAGGTTGGGTCTCTTGTCATTTGTTTTGCTTGAAATGGAGGAAAGTTTATTTTTTTATACTTGTAATATAGTTTTAGCTTTTTCTTTTTCTTTTTTTTTGAGTTGGAGTCTTACTCTGTCACCCAGACTGGAGTGCAGTGTCTGTTCCCGGCTGCCGCAGCCTCAACCTGCTGGGCTCCGGCGATCCTTCCGCTTCAGCCTTCCAAGTAGCTGGAACTACAGGCGAGTGCTACCACGCCCAGCTGATTTTTTGATTGATTGTAGAGATGAGGTCTTGCCGAGTTGCCCAGGCGGGTCTCAAACCCGCGGGCTCAGGCAATCCACTCACCTCAGCCTCCCAAAGCGCGGGATTACAGGCTGAGCCACCGAGCCCGGCTAGTTTTAGCTTTTTCAACCAAAATGTTATTATTCTAGTATTGACTCTTCTCTGTTTTCTATAGTACTTTCTTTTCTTGTTATTGTTTCCTTTTTCTTCCCACCTAGTCTCTTTTAAATTGCATATTGGGATAACATTTTAAGTGTGCCTTCTATAGAATGGACATGGTTTTACTCATAGACATTTTAATGCTATATGGCCGATTATCTTAATAAATGCTTTTTTGCAGTTTTTTCTCATAGAGCTAATCTTTATATCTCAACATAGTTTCACTTTGTGATTCTTTGTTGTAACTTTATATATAGTAGTGCGTGGCAAAAAAAAATTTGCTCAAACATATATTGGATGGGTGACTAAAGGATTGGATACATGAACAAGCAAACACCAGATCTTGGTTGGTATATCCTACTGAGACTATCAAAAATATTTTTCTAGTGATGTAATTCTTTAAAAAAAGCTATATTGAGGTATAATTTATAAAATTCACTTATTGTAAAGTTCCAATTCAATTATTGTTTTAGTAGATCTTACAGAGTTGTACAACTATGACAACAGTCTAGTTTTAGAATATTTGGGTCACGCAAGAAGTTCCTTCATGCCTGTTTGCAGTTGAATCTCTGCTCTTCGCTCTGCTTTCTGTCTCTATAAAGTTGCCTGTGTGGCCATTTTATATACATGCGTGCTATTATACACGCACACACACTTTTAGAATTGTTTATATATAAACAACTTTTTAATAAAGTCTACATATTTAAATAAAGTGTGTATACACAAACACTTTTATAATTGTTTTCATTTTTGAACATGACTTTCTAGGGTTTGCCTCCCTGTCTGTGTAGCTTAGTGATCAGTAGTCAGCCAGTGCTTGGTTAATGGTTGCCTCAAACATCTTGGGCCGGTAAGGTTTTCACGATCTCTGTGTGAGTTGGGGAGCACATTCTAAGTTGAGACTGTTTTCAAATCTGCCCCACTGTTTACCTTCCACTCAGTCCTTTCATGTCTCCTTTGTGCCTGTGTGCACTTAAGGGTTGGCCACAGACTTGCCCTACCATGACTGTAACCTCAGCCTGCTAGAACTGTTCACCTTCTTGCTCACCTACTGCCTGGTCCATCTCTTATGACAGTGTGGCTAAATATATGTGTTATTCAGCACTCCAAACTCAGCAGACTCCCACCCCAACAGCAAAGCTACCTGTCCTAGTGGTTTGCCCTGCTCTGCCTTGCAGAAAATATGTCCCTACTGAGTAGGTAGATAGCAAGGTGGAGTAGCCTTACAGACTCATTATTCTTACCCAACTTTTATCAGTTTTTCTAAGCATAAATGCTTCTCACATTGTCGTAGCCCTTTGATAGATTTCCAGAGTACTGAAAAGGTTGTTTTGTTACTTTCACCCAGCTTTATAATTGGTTTTTGGGGAGAGGAATTGACTACTCTCTCATGAGGCTGTAGCTGGAAGTCCTGCCTCTCAGAATGTGTTCTTTTTCTAATGTAGTCATTTCCCCAGGTATACTTACTGTATTAGTCAGAGTTTTTCAGAAAAACAGAACCAAACCCCTGTGTTCGGGTTCTGTAGAAAAACAGAACCAGTAGGTAGACTGGCTACTTTGCCACTGAGGTCGAAGGGAGCTCACTGAATTTGGAGTGGTGAATAACACACAGATCAACTTCGTGTGTGGGGGGAGGGTGGAGGGTGGGGAGAGAGAGATATTGATTGATTTTAAGAAATTGGCTTATGTGATTGTGGAGCCCGCAATCTGAAATCCATGGGGCAGCTGGGCAGATAGGACTTGGCAAGTGTGAAGTCCATGGGACAGCTGGGCAGATATGTCTTGATGTTGCAGTATTGACTCCAAATTCTTCAGCATAACAGGCTGGAAATACAGGTATGGGTTCTATATTGTAGCCTAGAGAATTCCTTGTTTTTCAGGTCAAAGACCTAAGTCTTTGCTTTTTAAGACCTTTAACTGTTGGATGAGGTCCCTCCTGTGTTACGGAGAGTAATCTTCTTTACGTGAAATCTGATTTAAATGTTAATCACTCCTAAAAAAATATCTTCACAGCAATATCTGGGCTGGTGTTTGACCAAATAACTGGACACCCTAGCCTAGCCAAGTTGATACCTAAAATTAAGTCACACTTGCCTTCTGAAGATTTAGGGCAAATGTTTTGGGTCAAGATGGAGTCTGGTTGCTGTTGGTTTCCCAGTACATGCCCTTTCTCTCGCTAAACTAGCAGTTCAAAGTGTTTCACATACATGTCCCTGCTTTTGCACATTCATCTCTTTGATCTTAGTGTATCTGCAGCTTAGAATGTTCCTGTGTCCAAATCTTAACTGTTTTTCTGAGGGCTAGATCACAGACACCTATACACACAGTTTTCTTTACCTGTGTACCAACTCCTCTAAACGATTTCCTGTGACCTAATTATGCTGTGTTCTTTCGTGCCATCGTGATTTTGCATACACGTTCCGATGGCTTACAATATCTCTCCCTCCCATTTTCTCTAAAGTTTTTACAGCTTCCTCAGGTGAACTGTAGGTGTTCCTTTTTATGATGTTCCCATTGTTCCTTTGTATATTTCTGCTGAGGCACTGATCACATTTCATTGTCACTGTTTGCATAACTTTCTGTCTAAAAAGTCTTTGTTTTCCAAGGGCAGAAGTCACTGTGCTGCTGTCTTTTTCAAAGTTTATCTTCAGTTAAGCCTGAATATCTGTCATACCTAAGCAAATGGAGGGAAGAATAAACTGAATTTCTGTTAAAGATTTGGAAGTTGTTATATATTTCTTCCGTAATTTATCTTTATGGCAAAATGTGGAGATAGTGACTGGAGATGAAGCAAATCTGAATACCAAAGATCAGTCTTGAGTTAAACTCTGTACATGCTTGGAAATAGTAAATATTTGCTTGACTTATTGATAGAAGTAGTTTTATTTGTTTTTCCATTCTGTGCCAGGTACATAGATTCATCATTGTTGCATTAAGAAAAGCTGTTTCTGAGTATAAACATTGATTTATTTTTGCTCAAATTTGTATATACTGTGTTTTAAGAATGTCAAAGCATCCAAGATTGCTTTCGCTTCTTTCTAGGTAAAATGCAATGGTGATAACTAGTGACTAATTTGTAAAGTTTTCATGTGATGATAAAATAACTTTTTCCTTTTTCTGCTAGATGTTGATCATCTTTCTGAAGTAGGATCTCTATGGCCTGAACATTTTCTGAAAATCATTTTGAGCAAAATATCTGTTTAATAACAAGATAACCACATCAAAATGGTTGGAAAACTGAAGCAGAACTTACTATTGGCATGCCTGGTGATTAGTTCTGTGACTGTGTTTTACTTGGGCCAGCATGCCATGGAATGCCATCACCGGATAGAGGCACGTAGCCAACCAGTCAAATTGGAGAGCACAAAGACCACTGTACGAACTGGTCTGGACCTCAAAGCCAACAAAACTTTTGCCTATCACAAAGATATGCCTTTAATATTTATTGGAGGTGTGCCTCGGAGTGGAACCACACTCATGAGGGCCATGTTAGATGCACATCCTGACATTCGCTGTGGAGAAGAAACCAGGGTCATTCCCCGAATCCTAGCCTTGAAGCAGATGTGGTCACGGTCAAGTAAAGAGAAGATCCGCTTGGATGAAGCTGGTGTCACTGATGACGTGCTGGATTCTGCCATGCAAGCCTTCTTACTAGAAATCATTGTTAAACATGGGGAGCCAGCCCCTTATTTATGTAACAAAGATCCCTTTGCCCTGAAATCCTTGACTTACCTTGCTAGGTTATTCCCCAATGCCAAGTTTCTCCTGATGGTTCGAGATGGCCGGGCATCCGTTCATTCAATGATTTCTCGAAAAGTTACTATAGCTGGATTTGACCTGAACAGCTATAGGGACTGTTTGACCAAGTGGAATCGTGCCATAGAGACCATGTATAACCAGTGTATGGAGGTTGGTTATAAAAAATGCATGTTGGTTCACTATGAACAGCTTGTCTTACATCCTGAACGGTGGATGAGAACACTCCTAAAGTTCCTCCATATTCCATGGAATCACTCAGTTTTGCACCATGAAGAACTGATTGGAAAAGCTGGGGGAGTTTCTCTGTCAAAGTAAGTAGAAGTTTATGTTTTTTATTTTGACTGTACATTCAGCTAATAATATGTATATGCATGTATATGTGTGTTTTGTGGGTGTGTGTATGTGTGTGTGTGAAGACCTTTTTGGAACAGATGCAGCTTCACTAATGAGTTTTTTTTTTTTAAATTGTTGTTAGTTCTCTACCAGTTCATTATAGACCCTTTCAATTATTTAATTCATTTTTTTCATTTATCTAATATGGTCCTCTTTATTTACAGACAGTTAAAGGCCTTTTTCACTGACTTCAGGCTTTAATGTCCTTCATTCAATTTTAGAGGCTCTAGTTTCTAATTTCTACGTATTTTTTGTTAATAAGGATAGTCACCTTTTGTGTGGATTAAGGTTAATAGCAGGCAGTGTATTTACCATGTTGTTGAGCACACAGTGAATTGTAAGCATTTTGAAATTTTTAGTGATAGGGAAAAATAAAGGCATTATCTAACCTAATCCATTCATTTTACAGATAAGAAGACTGAGTCACAGATTAAAATAATTTGCTCAAGTATGTCTTGTCAAGGCCAGGATTAGAATCCATTACTCAGTCTTAATGGGCTAGTGCCTCCATGGTGTTTTACTACATGTAGTGCTTCTTTTGTCATCTGATTGGCACATCTTCTCTTGTTTTTTTTAATAAAGGCTAGAGAATCTCCAAAATTTGGAAGCCTAATCCATACAAGAAGTTCCTTAGATCAGGTACTCCTAAAACAATTATTTTAGCATTTTTCTTCTCAAGAAGTGACAGCTAGTCTGCCCTCACTTCATCTGATAACCTGACTTGATAACTCGCTCATATACCTGGAATGAAGATATAAAAGTGGAAACTACTGTTAACTTCAGATAGAATTGGAAGAAAAGTTGGCTATAGCTAAGTTTTATTTTTTAAATCTTTTTTCCATTTATCAAAGTTATATATAACTCCCGTAAAATGGACAAAGCAGTATAGTTCCCTTGTGTGCCCTGCTTGCTTCCACCAAGGAATATCTCCTTAATTTTTTTTTGATTGTATAGAACTTGTGTAGTATTGTTTACTCGTATATAATCTCAGAGGAACAGTTGTCTGCCTATATCTAGCTTTCAGTTATTGATTGTTTATAAGTCGTGAGGTATCATCACTGTAGTGGCTCTACGTTTTTATTGATTCGAAGAAAATTATAACTCTAGCTACTCTCATCATTGTTCTTTCCAGATAATAGACTGTAACTAATTTTTGATTACCTGTATTCCTAGGTAAGTATTTAACTTTTTGTGCTTGTGTTGGCCGTGAGTCAGATGCTGGTTCCATCTGTTAATATAAAAGAAGTCTGTTAGACTTCCAGCCTCTCCAAATAGGGATTAAAAAGATGCGTAGATTTTGGTGCCAATCAGGAAGAGATGGTTTTCCATATATTCTTACTATTTTTAAGGTAAACATAAAGACCAAAAAAATTCATAGAAATTTTGAATTAAAGAATTTTAAAAAACAAAAGAATTTTAGCAGGCAAAGAGACCTTACTTAGCATTTTAATATTTGGAATGGAGGCCCAGTAAGGCTCTGTGCTTTGTCAAGAATTACATGTCACAGGCATGAGTAGAACCTACCAATGCTTATTCTTTTTTGCATTTGGATTGTTTCTAGTTTGGGGCTGTTATGGATAAAGTTCCTATGAACATTCTTGTACATTACTTTTAGTGGACCTAAGCATTCATTTCTTTTTCTTTTTTTTTTGAGTTGGAGTCACTCTGTCGCCCAGATTGGAGTACAGTGGCCAATCCTGGCCACTGCAGCCTCGACCTGCTGGGCTCCGGCGATCCTTCCGCCTCAGCCTTCCAAGTAGCTGGAACTACAGGCGCGTGCTACCACGCCTGGCTAATTTTTGATTTATTGTAGAGATGAGGTCTTGCCAAGTTACCCAGGCGGGTCTCGAACCCGCGGGCTCAGGCAATCCACTTACCTCAGCCTCCCAAAGGCGCAGGATTACAGGCTGAGCCACCAAGCCCGGCTGCATTCATTTCTTTTGGTATGCCAATGAGTAAGTAGAATTGCTGAAAGAGAGAGAGAGAGAGAAAGAAAGAGAGAGATACTTTAATAGATACTTTCTGTCAGTTTTCCAAAGTATTTATATTATTTATGTATGGCTATACCATTCATGTGTGGCTGTACTATAAATGAATGTGTTCTAGTTGCCTCATATCTTTGCTAATACTTGGTATTGTCATTTTAGTCTTTCTTGTAGGGTACAATTGCTTATAAAACTTAAAAACAAAATAATAACTTTTGAACCCTATTTTGAGAGAAAAATCTTAACCAGAGTTCCAATATAAAACAAATCAGAGCAGACCTGCTTTGGTTGATGGGGCCTAAACTAGACAATACTTCCTTTTATTACATGGAATCTCTACTCTCAAAAGCTGCTAATTGGGGGATAAGGCAGAAACATACAAAATTATTCCATTAGTACCAAGTTGTAAATAGTCCATGTTTTTCACAATAAGGAATTAATACCCCTGAGTCAGTCATTCTATGAGCTTTTCCTGTTATATATACATTTTTATTCTGGGAAAATTGTTCAAAATAAGTATTTTAATTCTTATTTTAGTATTATTTAGTATTTCAATACTTAAAATATTTAGGCAGCCTTGAAAGTTTGAAGATGTCATCAGACATCAGACATCTGGGAACATATGTATAAGTTGTTGAATATAGCAATATCAGGAATGCCTGCTTTATCTTGTTAACTGTGAAAGCTAATGTTTCCTTTGCTTTTCTTAGAAATTTTTAATTATTTTCAGTCAGGTTGGCACTTATTGCTTCCCTGGTCAGTTCCATTTATAGGAAGGTAGGAGGCTCCCACTCCTCAAATATTTTGAGCAGGAAATAGAAGTAGTGTTTGAAGCTGTTTACATTGCCCTCTTCTAATGGATTATGGAATTTTTGTAGAATTTTAGTTGTCTATATCAGGGAGCTTTTGGGAGTTACTGGAGTGTATAGAGCTATTTCTGCTATTAAACTCATTACGATACCATGAAATTACCCAGAGCAAGTAAAAATCAAGTGTGCTAGGCCAAAAGAGCAAAACCAGAAAAGAAGAATAATTTAACAGTGACCTGTATACAGAATAAGTACAGGAATCATAACTACAATTCAGAGAAGAGTTATCTACATTTAGAACAGAAAAAAGATATAGCAGCTATTAAATGTAAGTAAGAAGGAAAAAGGTAATAGCAGTGGTAAGTATAAGAGAACATACAAAAACATGAAAACTGACCTTACAGTTTCTAATAACGAAAGCAGAAGAAAAAAACTAGAAATCAGATCTAGAACAAAGAGAGATTAAATAGGTGAAAATAATGCAAAAAAGGTTTTGGAAATGGAGATTTTTTGAGGAAGTCAGAAAAGTAGTAATACAGTATTTTAAATTTACAATATTAAATTTCTTTTTAATTTCAAAAATGAAATTTTGTTTTACTGAAGAAAAATTATCAAATGACACTTGTTAAGGCATGGTAAGGCTGTCTTTATTTAGGACCATCGTGATAGATATAGAGACCACTGCAATGGTGCTTTCCAGTAGGGGAGAGACTAGGCTTAACTCTGAATACACCATGGGCAAGTGGGAATTTGTAGCTAAGGAGTAAGGTGAGTGTCAGTGGATGGAAAATTACTAAGAGGAAATATCGGGGTCGGGAGATGCTGACTAGATTGACCTATTAGGATTCTTGATGTAGACAGGGCAGGGTGCTCAGATATCATGTAGAGGATGGTGTCGGTTGAGAAATCTGATAAGATATTGAGGGTGATCAGTTACCAAGGGTAGGGGGTTCTTGCTAAACTGACCTAGCACAGGCTTATTTGCTAAAACTAGATTTTATAAAGAAGTACACACATGAGTCTAGGAGAAGGATCCTGACTGAAGTTTGGCCACGCAAAAAATCCTTATCAGTTTAGAAACTTAGAATTCTTATAATATCTTATAGGATTAATGAGAAGACAACTAAATAGCCACTTGAAAATTTTCTGAAACTTAAGGATAACAAGAATATTATGAGCAGGTTAAGAAACTGACAGACTATCTTCACAAAAATTATGAGCACTTTAATAGCATGGAAAATTAATAACACATAAATTAGGATTATCTGAGCTCTACTAGCTGGATTGAATTGTTCCCTAAGGATTTTGTAAATATTACATTTAAAAAAAAGGAACTTATCAGGGAACAAGTCTGTTTACTTGTGCTTACCACTTCTTTGTGAAGGCAGTAAACCAATCTTTATAAGTCTGGTTGTTAAATACTGCCTAAAAAGAATGCTTTTGGAGCTGTGGTTTTTACAAGTCACGTTAAAGAGATAAATAGCTGAGACTTCTTAGCTGAAGATGAGTAATAGAATAAACAAGGGATACAATTGACAGAGCAAAACAGGCTGTGAAAGGAAAACGGAGCTGAGGGAACACTGTATTTCAAAGTATTTCAGTGAAGACTGAGAAGAAGCAGAACAAGAACATGAATTAATAAAGCAACATTTATGTTTCTAGGAGAGTATGGCAATTGGTAGCAAAAATTAGACGTTGGATAGTAAATCAGATATTAATTTGGATTAGTTTCTCCAGAAGTAACAGAGATCAAAATAACAGGCAGGGCTTGGTGGCTCACACCTGTAATTCCAGCACATTGGGAGGCTGAGGTGGAAGGATCACCTGAGCTCTGGAGGTTAAGGCTGCAGTGAGCTGTGAGTGTGCCACTATACTGTAGTCTGGGCAACAGAGTGAGACCTCATCTCAAAAACCCACAAAAAAATGAAACTCAAATATTTCAAAATAATGGGTGTTATGTAAAAGAAGGTGGGCAAGGACTGGTTTGTCAACTCTGTAGTCTTCCAACGTCTAGGCTGCTTTCAGATTTTGGCTCCATTGTTTCCATGGAGATCCAGTTATTTCATCTGCATTCTAAGCAACAAGGTGGTGGTGGGATGTGTGTAAAAGAAGGGTCATTTAGCATTGTTTTAGTACATTTCCTAGAGGTTCCAGGTAGCATATCTTGCTTTCCACTGGTCGCAACTTGGTCTTATGGCCATATATAACTATAAGAAAGGCTTGTAGTCTTTTTTAAAATTAAAATTTTTAAAAATTTTATTTTTAGACATGGGGTCTTGCTGTGTTGCCCAGACTGGAGTGCAGTGGCCATTTACAGGTGCAGTCATAGCACACTGCAGCCTCAAACACTTGGGCTCATGTGATCTGCCTGTCTCAGTCAGCCTCCTCCCTAGCTGCCACTGCAGGTGCATGCCACTGTGACCACCTAGGAAAATGTAGTCTTTATTCCAAATAACCATGTGCCCAACTGAGAGTTGGGTTTCTTTTACTAAGAGAAATAGATTGGATATTGGGATAGGCAGGTGCCAGTCTCTGCTACATTACTATGTGCGAGGTACTTTGTTAGCCTCTGGAGATAAAGGTTCTTTGCCCTAAAGGTACATATGATCTAATAGAAGACACATATTCACACATAGTGCAGTGTTAAGAACTATGAAAAAGCAAGGAGAGGTATTTAACCTAGTCTGGAAAGCTCAGGAAGGCCTTCTTGGTATTAAGCTGAGACCTGAAGCAGGGTTTCCTCAATCTTGGTTTGGCATTTTGGGTCAGGTAATTCACTGTTGTGAGGGCCATCCTGTACATGGTGGGATGTTTAACGGTATTCCTAGCTTCTACCCACTAGATGCTAGTAGCACCCCCCCCACGCGCCGTGCCAACCAAAAATGTTTCCAGACACTGCCACATGTCTTCTAGGGCACAAAATAATTCTTCCCCCACCCATTTAACAGCTGTTGACCTAAAAGATGAGTCAATAGATAAAAGAAAGAGCATTTGGTTTTGATTTATGGAATATTGTGCTCAACATTCCTCAGTATTTTGCTCAAATATCCTCAAAACATACCAAATGTCCCTTCTTTCACACACACTCCCCTTACCTTGCTGCTTAGAATGTAGATAAAATGACTGGAGTTTCAACCTGGAGCCCAAAACTGGAAGCAGATAAAGGAAAAAATAGTCAGTAGATAAAGGGAAGAGCATTTGATTTTGACTTATGGAATATTATGCGCCTTGGGTGACCAATGGTTAAGGGGCTGTAGTTCGTCCTTGACTGTCCAGAATGTTTTTTTCATTTTCCTTAGCCAAATAAACCATCCAAGAGAATTATTCTTGGGAGCAGCCTGTGCCTAACTCTGGTCTACAGTGTCCAAGGAAGAGGTAGCCTGGAGGACTTCGGTGGCCTGACTCCTAACCCAACCTAGGGAGGTTCAAAAGTACCTAAGGAACAACTATGCTCTGTTATGACTGACCTGTGTACCCCTGCCCTCCCCACTGTGTAGTGGAAGTTACCTAAGCTCAGTCTCACCTGGGCCTAGAACATGGTATACTTTTTGAAAAATAGGTAAAACAAAACCAAACCAGGAAATAGTCATTGAGAAGTTATAATATGAACAAATTAGCACAGATGAGATACAGTGCGGTATCTATGAGGACATATAGGCAGTTTAGTATTACAAGAGAGTTCGTTTCCAGGCAGGAAGTAGTGGGAAATAAGACTTGAGAGAGTTGATGGGGGCTAGGCTTTGAAGGGCCTTATATTTTGTGCTGAAGATCTTGACTTTTGTCTTGCAGACCAGTTACTTTTAAACTTCTCTTATTAGCAGAGCACTCTTTTTTCGAGTGAAATCTCATCAGGAATCTTGATGTATAAAATACTTGGGAAGTGGAGTGGTTCTGGTTGAGGCGATATTTAATTTTGGTTGAATTTAACAAAGAAAACTGAAGTGAAACTCATGGAATTGCAAAATTTCAGTTTTGTTTTAGAAAGAAAACATTTGATTATAATGTCTTGTGAAATGTATAGAAATGATAAAATTTGTTTAAAAGAATGGGATTATAATGGTTTCTAGAAACACTAGGCATAAGTTCTAGGGTATGTCTTAGTCTGTTTATGCTGCCATAACAACATACCACAAACTAAGTAGCTTATGTACACAGAAATTGATTTCTCACAGTTCTAGAGGCTGGGAAGTCCAAGATCATGCACTGGCAGATTCAGTGTCTGGTGAGGGCCTACTTTCTGGTTCATGGATGCCACTTTGTGTATCCTCACATGGTGAAAGGGGCAAGGATCTCTCAGGCCTCTTTTGTAAGTGCCCTAATAAGGGCACTTCCCACTGGTGATTACGTTTTAACATGTGAATTTTGGGGTAAGGGACACAAACATTGAGTCCATCAAAAGGTATAAAACTTAGAAGATCCCTCTGTTGTAAAAAAAATATATTTTTTAAGTTTTAAAGTGCAGGCTTATTTCAAAGTATTTTGCCAAGATGAAGCCTAGGGCAAAGTGGATCTATAAGCATAATAAAGAAAAACCAAGCACATCATGCGTATTATAGTTAATGCCCATCCAGATATATGTGAATTCAGAGCATCATGGTTCTCTTCAAATAACCTAACTAATGAAGAATCGTTTCAGTGTTTTAGAAAGCACTATTACATTTCATCATTGCTCAAAACATGTTTTCAAACATTAACCATACATCACAATCACCTGGAGAACCTTTTAAAGAACCTAAAATTTTCTGATTCAAGAGGTCTGGGATAGGCCCAAGAATTTGCATTTATAACAGGTTCCCAGGTGATGCTAATGTTCCCGGTCTGGAGATTTCACTGTGAAAACCACTGCTTAAAAACCATGCTGTGTTTTGTTTGCTTCATAGGAGGACTCAGACTTTCTTGTCCCTTACAGTCTGGACTCCAGCTACACAGAAATAACTGTATCTACAGGAACAAGCCACACTGTTTATTGTATCTGTTCCTTTGAGTATGTTCCTTTGGCTCCATCTGCTTAGAAATGGGGGTGATAATGCAGCACCTTTCTTTCACTTCATTTCTCCATTTGATCAACTCGTAGTTGTATTTCAACATTCAGTTCAAGTCTCTGTTCCCTAAGGAAGATTTTCCTAAGGCCTCCCTCTGTCTGGGATGCACTTCTTATGCCTTCATGAGACAGCTTGACTAATGGAAAAGGGTTCATACATTGAAGCCAGCTAGACCTGTGTTTAAAATCTTTCACTGATGCTAACTGACTTTGTAACATTGAATGAAATACTCTCTCTCTTCGTGTCTCCATTTTTTAATCTGTAAAACAGGGAAGATGGTGATGATGATGATGATGATATCATCCAACATCTGTTGAATGTCTGTTGTGTGCCAGGCTCTTTACATGCCGTATCTCATTTAGTTTTTGTATTTACCCTTTCACCCTTACCCATAGGTACCTTAAACATCTCAGTTTTATAGATGAAGGACTTGAGGCTCAAAGAGGTTGAGGAACTTGTTATTAGTTCCACGGTTAGAACATGGAAGAGCCAGGATATGGATCCATGTCTTTCTGTCTTCAGAATCTGTACTCTTAACCCTGTTGAATGTACCTTATAGGGCTTGTAAACACTAAGGAAAATAATCATTGTGACTGTGGCTAAAAACAGGCTTTAGAGTCAGACAGACATGGGTTCAAATCCCAGCTCTGTCCTTTATTTGTTGTGTGATGTTGATTGAGTTACTTGGTTTTGCCTACACTTAGTTAGCTATCTGTTCTAGTTTCTTTTCCTAGAAATGGGGATGATAATGCAGTAGTCAGCACTTATTTGTGGGTGATATATTCTAAGAGCCCCAGTGGATGAGTGGATGCCTGAAACCGCAGACAGTACTGCATCATACACACACACACACACACACACACACACACACACACACACTATGTTTTGTCCTGTACATACATACCTATGATAAAGTTTAATTTATAAATTAGGCACAATAAGAGATTAACAGCAATAACTAGTAATAAAATAGAACAATTATAACAGTATGCCAGCATCACTACTCTTGAGTTTAGGGCCATTACTAAGTAAAATAAGGGTTGCTTGAACACAAACACTGTGGTACCACCACAACAGTTGACCTGATAACCAAGACAACTACTGTGTCTTGGCAGGTAGTGCATATGGCATGGATCTGCTGGACAAAGGGATGATTTACATCCCAGGCTGGATAGAGTGAAACACGTGAGACTTCATCATACTACTGAGAACGGCATGCATGAATTGTTTATTTCTGGAATATTTTATTTAATATTTTCGGACCATGGTTGACTATGGGAGATTGAAACCATGGGAAGCAAAACTGTGAATAAGAGACTTCTGTAATAGTATTCAGTAGGGAAATTAATAGTATCTACTCCACAGAGTTGTGAGGATTAAATTAGAATGACTATAAAGCTCTTAGCCAAGTCCTTGGTATGTAGTAAGTGGTTGAAAATGTTACCTGTTATCTTTATTATTATTAGGAGATAATAATAGTACCCATTGGGGATGATGACAGTAGTATCTACTTCATAGAGTTGTTGTGAGGATTACATTTAAATTACTATAAAGCCTTTAGAATAGCACCTGACATGTAGTAAGGGCTCAAAAATGGTACTTATTGTTAGTATTTTATTATTAAATGCTTATTACCTGTTCTCCTCCACCCCTAGAAAAGAATTATGAGTATGAAATACCTAGGACCAGGTGCATCATAGGCTTTTATTAATGTTATCACACATTCTTCTGTAAGCTTGCTTAGGGCGGAGGTAGTCTTAAACTCATGAAATGTTTGTCTCATTAATAAAACAAAGTGGGTGCCTGATTTGAACAGCTCTAGTAAGGACACTGACATGGCAGGTTGGGGATCTTAGCATTACAATAGCAATATTTGAAAGTACTTGGTGGTGATCTGTGATATTTCATTGTCATATTTTTTCTTTCTTTTTTAATTTAGTATTCCTGTAGGTGAGCTTTATCTAAATGAGATCATAGCCTATGTTTTCTTGTCAGCTTTTTTCTTTAATATTCTTTTGAGATTTTCCTGCATTAAGTTTGGATTATTTTTGTTTTGGGACTGTGTACGTTTTTGAAGAAATCTCCTTCAAGAATTTCTCTAAGATATACATTTTGAAATAGAATAGCTGGATTATGGGGGATGTGCATATTCAACTTAATTAGGTAATGCCAAATAGATTTTCAAAGAGTTTGCACTAGTTTGTACTCCCACCTTCAGAGTATTAAAATTCCCATTGATTCATATCCTTACCAGCCTGGATTTTTATTTTTATTTTGGGTAAGAACAAAGTGATGCCTCATTGTGATTTTAATTTGTAGTTCTCTAACAGTAAGTTTAGGCATTTTATATATATACACACACACACACATATATATATATATACTTTTTTCTTTTATATTTTTTATTTTTAAGATGTGGGATGCAATTTAGGATTAGGTAGATAAGTGGTCATCATACAGGTAAAGTTTGGGCCTCCCTTTGGTCCCCACTTTGCCTGGTTTGAGATCGGGTACCCTTATTGATGTTATGTGTCCCTTCCTTTCCCTGGCAGTGTCCTGCTACTACCAAACCTTTTCTTATAGTATTAGGGTAAATGTTCAGGGTCAGCTTATGAATGAGAGCATGTGGTACTCAGTTCTTTGTTTCTGTGATAGTTCACTGAGTATGATTGTCTCTAAATCTATCCAAGTTATTGCAAAGTCCATAATTTTGTCTTTCTTTATGACTGCATATGTATATGTACCACATTTTTAAAAATCAAGTTCACTTTCGATGGGCAGCACAGTTGGTTCCATGTTTTTGCTATTGTGAATAATGCTGCAGTAAACGTGTGTGCAATATCTTTTCTATACAATGATTTGGAATGGTATATGGAACTCCAGCTGCCAAGCATTACCCATTGTAGGCCAATGTTATTTTGCTTAACTCCCTCCCTTTTCCCAGCTTCTGCTGAATTATTTTAAAACAGACATGAGCTATTACGTCATTTCATCTATAAATTCTACTTCTTGTATCTCTAAAGTAAAGGTTCTCAGTTTATGGTTTCAGAGCACCTGAAGGGTTCTTCAGAACCTTGCAGAAGATCTCCAAGGTTAAAACTATTTTTACAGTAATACTAAGATGTTATTTGAATTTTCATTCTGTTGACATTTGTGCTGATAGTGCAGAATTTTGCCTGGTAGGTAAAACTGCTGATGCCTTAGTACAAATAAAGGCAGTGGCACCAAACTATATAGTCATGGTATATGTAGTATTGTCACGTGCTTTTCTAAGATTGCCATTTATGAAGTAGTGCAAGTGTTCAGTCTTCTGCATAATGATTTTAGCAGTCGTTGATGATCATTGCCCAGACCTAGTTTGTTTTTGTTTTTTTTTTTTGAGTTGGAGTCCCACTCTGTCATCCAGGCTAGATGCAGTGGCATGCTCACAGCCACCCCAGCATTGACCAGCTGGGCTTAGAGGATCCTTCTGCCTCAGCCTTCCAAGTAGCCGGAACTATAGGCGTGTGTTACCACACCCCATTTTTCAATTTATTGTAGAGATGAAGTCTCGCCAAGTTGCTCAGGCAGGTCTCGAACATGTGGGCTCAGGCAGTCTACTCAGCTTGGCCTCCCAAAGTGCTGGGATTACAGGCTTGAGCCATCGCACCCAGTCCAGACCTAGTATTTTAATAGGTCTGGCCAAATGATGACAGCCTAATTTTTAAATTCCTTCTGTATTTATTAATGATAATTTTCTACAAAGAAGACTATTCCTATAGCAACTGTTTAGTTGCCCCTAAATACTTTGTGCACGAAATGGAGGATATAACTATTGTTTTTTAAATTAATTTTTTTCAATAAAAATAAAATAAAATAAATTAAATTTTTCCTGTTTTCAGATACAGTTGATTGTAAAGGGAATTCACTTAATATATTTTATTATATTTATTTTAATGTGTATTATGTGATATGTCTGTTAGGTTTTTTCTTTGTTGATATTTTTATTAGGTTAAATAATTTATTTTCTATTTCTAGTTTACTAAGTTTTCAGTGTAAATGGATGTTGTGTTAGTTTTCTATTGCTGTGTAACAAGTTATCCCAACACTTAGTGGCTTAAAACAACAAGCATTATGTCATGGTTTATGTCTAGAATATGAACATGGCTCAACTGGATCTCTGGCTCAGGGTCTCTCACAAGGCTGCAATCAGAGCTTGACTAAGGAAATAATGATTTCCTAGCCCATGTGGTTTTGGCAGGATTCAGTTTTTCATCAGTCTTGGGTGAAGGACCTTAGTTCCTTGACATATAAGCTTCTCTATAGGGCTACTCACAACATGGCAGCTGGCCATACCAGAGCAAAGTAAGCAAGGAAGAGCCAGAGAAAATAAACAAGATGGAAGTCACATCTCTTGTAACCTCATCTTGGAACTGACATACTGTCCCTTTTGCTGTATTCATTAGAATCACGTATCTAAACCCAACTAAAATAAAGGGGAGAGGATTGCACAAAGGTAGGAATCCCAGGAGTTGAGAATCATCAGGTGTTATTTTGGAAGCAGTTTACCAATCATGTCTCTTGCATATGCAAAATACATTATCTCCCCCCGCCAAGGTCCCCCAAAGTCTCTTCCATTAAAGCATCAATTCAGAGTCCATAATCTTGTCATCTAAATCAGGTCTGGTTGTGAATGAGGCTGTGTAAAGTTTCTTTTTTCTTTAAACATATTTTTTATTTTAAAATTGTGGGGTACAGTAAAGGGTTAGGTATACAAATGTGCATCATTCAGGCACCCTTGTTAATAAGGGGTGTCTTCCTGTCCCGAGATAGATATTGACTACTATTAGTCCTACCCCCCCATAATTTGCCATCACTGTCAGTCCTTTTCTTATAGTGCTACGATAGATGTTTAAGGTCCACTATATGAGTGAGAACATGTGATACTCAGATCTTTGTTTCTGTGAGAGATCACTCAGTATTATAAACTCCAATTCCATCCAGGTTGCTGCAAAATTCATGATTTTGGGTGCTGTTTTTTTTTTTGTGACTGCATAATATTCCATTGTGTATATGTACCACATTTATAGATCCTTAAGTACAGTTCCACTCAATCTGAAGATCTGTGACATTAGAGATACAAGATATTCCCTCTTCTTTCCTACCCCCAATAAGCAATTGTGGAACAGGTGTGGAATAACAGACATTCCTGTTTATAGGAGGAAAAAAAGGAGCACAAGGATATCACTGGTTCATATCAATTCTGAAATCTGGCCAGGAAAATATTAGAAGCTCCTTGTTTAGCTCTTAAGGGCTAGGAATAGTTCTCCATGTTTCTTAGCTCTGCCCTCTAGGTTCTTGACTCTGCCTCTGAGTTACCTTCCTTTTTCATGAAAGGTAGCATGTGTTAGCAGCTGTGTAGTTTTATCAGTCTGCTTGCTACCAGTGGAGTTTTGGAAGTCTGATGGCCTCTTTTCATTGTGTACTATTTCTTTCTCTTTTGGTTCAACTTGGCATTGTTGCTGCTGATATAATTTTCTTGAAAACTTTATGAGTCCTTTGTGAAAACTTGTTGGGATTCACTCCACTGGATAATACATATTATCCCCTCTTAAATCTGAAGTAGATCCTTTACTTTTGTCTCCTTCTCATATGGCTGAGGGACAATGCTCTTAAACTTCCTAGAGGCCCTGTTGTTCAGTTGAAAGTACTTATGGCTGGGCTCGGTGGCTCAGCCTGTAATCCCACGCCTTTATGAGGCTCAGGTGGGTGGATTGCCTGAGCCCGCGGGTTCGAGACCCGCCTGGGCAGCGAGACCTCATCTCTACAATAAATCAAAAAATCAGCCGGGCATGGTAGCGCATGCCTGTAATTCCGGCTACTGGGAAGGCTGAGGCGGAAGGATCGCCGGAGCCCAGCAGGTCCAGGCTGCGGTGGCCGAGAGCGGCCACTGCACTCCAGTCTGGGCGACAGAGTGAGACTTCAACTCAAAAAAAAAAAAAGAAAGTACTTATGAGACATACCCTTAATTTCTTTAAAGGGCTCTTTGTTGGCTTTGGGCAATGATTTTAGGAATAGCCTACCACAGCGGTTGAATTTTGTCAAAATGAAGTAGTCATATGAATTTTTAATCATTAAAGCTACTAATGTAGTAAATTATATTAATATATTTTCTAATATTGATTTGTCTTTGAATTTCTGGAAAAAACCAACTTGATCATGATTTTTCATCAGATATTAGTTTTGGGATTTGATATGTTAATTTTTGGTTTGGAATTTCTATATTTAATGAATGACACCTGTAATTTCTTTTTTCTTACAGTCTGTGTCATTTTGTTATATAGTTACGCTAGGCTTACAAATAACTTAGAGACTGACAATTCCTAGTCAGTCTATCTTTTGATTGTCTTTTCCCTCAATTTTGGATCTAATTTTCTTATGCTCTGGATTTGAGTAAATTTTGGAGTTATGCTTGTGTCTCTAAGTCCTGTTAAAATCCTTGGAAGAATGCTAATATATATTTTGTTTGGTAGCCAGTCAAACTGGTTAGGGTATAAATCATAGGGTTTCTCACCTGTGAATAGTGTTTCTAGTTCAGTTCAATTTTCAAAGACTGTTTGCTATGTTTCTTTGGGTCTTTCCCACCCGTGTTCCATTTATGAGTTAGTTTGAGCTTTAGTGACAGTATTTATCTTAGTTTAATTCTCACAGCCTTTGCTGTGCTTCCTTGAGTCTCTCTTGTGTGAGCTAGAAGTTGTGCTGGTTCACATGGAAAATTATGGGAAACCCTTTCTCTGGCTCTTTCTTTTCCTGGATTTCCCACATACTGTCTGGCTCTCAGAGGTTCCTTTCATTGTTATTCTAGACAGAAGTGTGGATTTCTCTCAGAATTTTAGCTGTCTGCATTGTCATTATGCATATTTGCGTGACTGGTGTCATTTATAGGGCAAAGAGGTGAAAGAAAAGTGCCCAAAATAATTATGATTTCTGTACTCTTTAGACTACTATGGTGTCTTTTTCCAATTCTTCTAAAAGGTGAGGTTTTGTGCAGAGTTTTTGCTGCACACCAATATGGACTAAAGCATTTTAATTTTATTTTAAGGATTTTAATATTTCTCAGTTTTTTGGAAAAAGTCTTTCTTAGAGTGTTATTTTTGTTTTGTTCAATTCTTGGTTGATATTAATTCTCTCTTAGTGCTTTGAAGATACTATTCCATTGTCCTCTAGTTGTAGTGGTTGCTTTTAAGAAATCTGGCAGTTTGTAAGCCCTTTTTTTTTTGAGTTGTAGTCTCACTCTGTCTCCCAGACTGGAGTACAGTGGCACACTTCCGGCCACCACAGCCTCCACCTGCTGGGCTCCAGCGATCCTTCAGCCTCAAACTTCCAAGTAACTGGAACTATAGGCACGCGCTACCACGCCCGGCTAATTTTTTATTCATTGTAGAGATGAGGTCTCACCAAGTTGCCCAGGTGGGTCTCGAACCCGCGGGCTCAGGCAATCCACTCACCTCAGCCTCCCAACGTGCGGGATTGCAGGCTGAGCCACTGAGCCCGGCCTGTAAGACTTTTTTTAATGTGTTGCTTTGCTGACCATTTAAAAAAAAACAAAAACCATTTATTTTAGAGTAGTGAGGTACATGTGAGGATTTGTTATATAAGTAAATTATGTGACAGTGAGGTTTGGGCTTCTAGTAAGCCCTTTCTTCCCCTGGTAGTGGACATGGTACACAGTGGGTGGTTGTGTCTCCCTTGCCCTGATCCTTCCCTCTCTTTTAGTAATGCCAGCATTTGTTGGTCCTGCCTTTATGATCATGTACCCAATGTTTAGGACCCACTTATGAGTGAGAACATGCAGTGTTCAGTTTTTTATTTCTGTGAGAGTTCACTTAGAATGATGGTCTCCAGCTGCATCCATGTTGCTGCAAAAGACATGATTTTGTTCTTCTTTATGGCTATATAGTATTCCATTATGTATATGTACCACTTTTTAAAAAATCCAGTCCACTTTTGATGAACATCTGGGTTGGTTCCATGTTTTTGCTATTGTGAATAGTGCTACAGCAAACACACACGTGCAGCTGTCTTTTTGGTAGAGTGATTTATCTTCCTCTGAATATATCTCAGAAGTGGGATTTCTGGATCATGTGATAGCTCAATTTTTAATTCTTTGAGCAAACACCACACTGTTTTCCACAAAAGTTGAACTAGCTTACATTACCAGTAACAGTGTAAAAGTGTTCCCTTTTCTCTGCAGTCTCACCAATACCTGTTTGTTTTTTTACTTTTTAATGATAGCCATACTGACTGGTGTGAGATATCTTATTGTAGTTTTGATTTGCATTTATCTGATGATTAGTGAAATTGGGCATGTTTTTTCATGTTTGTTGGCTGCTTGAATATCTTCCTTTGAGAAATGTCTATTCATATCCTTTGCCCACTTTTTAATGAGGTTATTTGTTTTTTTCCTGTCACTTTGGGTTGCTTATAGATCCTTGATTTTAGACTTTTGTCAGATGCGTAGCTTGCAAATGTTTTTTCCCGTTCTGTGGGTTGTCTCTACTCTTTTGATGGTTTCTTTTGCTATGCCAAAACTTTTTAGCTTGATTAGGTCCCACCTGTTAATTTTAGATTTGCTGCATTTGGTTTTGAGGACTTGGCTGTAATTCATTGCCTAGGCTGATGTCCAGCAGGGTTTTCCTAGGTTTTCTTCTAAGATTCTTATAGTTTGATGTTTCACATTTAAGTCTTTGATTCATTTTGAGTTAATTTTTGGATAAGGTTATAGGTAGGAGTCCACTTTCATTCTTCTGCATGTTGTTAGCCAGTTTTCCCAGCACCATTTTCTGAATAAGATTTCCTTTCCCCGATGTTTTTGTTGGCTTTGTTGAAGATGGGTTGGTTGAAGGTCTGTGGTTTTGTTTCTGGATTCTGTGTCCTCTTCTATTGGTCTGTGTCTATTTTTGTACCAGTATCATGCTGTTTTGGATTCTGTAGTCTTGTAGTAAAGTTTAAAGTCTGGGAGTGTGATACCTCCAGCTTTGTTCTTTTTGCTGAGAATTATTTTAGGTATTTGGGCTCTTTCTTGCTTCCATATGAATTTCTGTATTGTCTTTTCTAGGTTTGTGAAAATGATGCTGGTAAGTTGGTAGGGATTGCACTGAATCTGTAGATTACCTTGGGTAGAATGGAAATCTTATTGATATTGATTCTTCCAAGCCATGGGCATGGAATGTTCTTCCATTTGTCTGTGTCATCCTTGATTTCTTCTTTGAGCAGTGTTTTGTAGTTTTCATTGTAAAAGTCTTTCACCTTTTTGGTAGATGCCGAGGTATTTTATTGTATTTTATTTTTTGGTGGCTATTGTGAATGGGATTGTTTTTTATTTGGTTCTCAGCCAGTTTGTTGTTGGTATATAGAAATGCAACTGTTTTTCTCCATACTAATTTTGTGTCCTGAGCCTTTATTGAAGTCAATTATCAATGCAAGTAGGTTTTAGACAAACTTTCTAGGGTTTTCTAGGTATAGAATCATACCATCTGCAAAGAGGGATAATTTAACTTCCTCTTTTCCCTATCTGAATATCCCTAATTTCTTCCTCATGCCTAATTACTCTAGCTAGGAATTCCAGTACTCTGTTAAATAGGAGGGGTGAGAGTGGGCACCATTGTCTTATTCCAGCTTTTGTCTGTTAAGTATTATGTTGGCTGCAGGTGTGCCATAGATGGCGCTCATTATTTTGAGGAATGTTCCTTTGATGCCTAGGTATTTGAGGTTTTTTATTAAGAATGAATATTGGTTTTTATTGAATTTTTTTTTGCATCTATTCAGATAATCTTGTGGTTCTTGGTTTTGTACCTGTTTATATGATGGATTACATTTATTGATTTGTATATGTGGACCACCAGTCTTACATCCTGGGAATGAAGCTCACCTGGTAATGATGAATGATCCTTGAAATGGACTGTTGGATGAGATTTGCTAGAATCCTGTTGAGAATTTTTGCATCTATGTTCATCAGGGAAGTTGGCCAGAAGTTTTCTTACCTTGTTGGATCTTTGCGATTTTTTAGTATCAGGATGATATTGGCTTCATAGAATTCCTTCCATACAATTGCTTGGAATACTTTCAATAGGATTGACATCAGGTCTTCCTTGTCTGTCTTGTAGAATTCAGCTGAGAAACTATCTGGCCGAGGGAGGGCTTTTTTGGGTAGAAAATTTTCTGATTACTGATTTCTTGGATTGCTGTTGGTATGTTTAGGCTTTCAGTGTCTTCTCATTTCAATCTTGGGAGGTTTTCTGTTGCCAGGAATGCCTCAATTTCCTCTAGATTTTCTATTTTACTCATACAGATTTCAGAGTAAATCTCTACTAATCTTTGGTATTTCTTCAGAGTTGGTTGTAGCATTGCCTTTTTCATTTCTAATTGTGTTCATTTGAACTTTCTCTTTCTTTTTGTTAATCTGGCCAGGAGTCTGTCAACCTTATGTTTCCTTTCAAAGAGCTACCTGTTTGTCTTGTTGATCCTTTATATGAATTTTTTGGTCTCTGTTTCATTTAGCTGTGCCTTTATTTTAATGAATTCACATTATTAGTAATGAATACTAATTCTGGTATTGGATTGCTCTTGTCTTTCCAGCTTTCTTAGGTGTGACATTAGACTATTCACTTGATATCCCTCTTTTTTCTTGATATGTATATGCAACATTATAAACTTCCCTCTTAGCACTGATTTCATGACATCCCAGAGGTTTTTGTTGTTGTGTTTGTTTTTGTTAGTTTCTGGGAATCTTTTTATTTTTGCCTTGATTTCTGTGTTAACCCAAAAGTCATTCAGAAGCATGTTGTTTAATTTCCATGTGTTTGTGTGTTTTGGGGGGCTCCTGTTGGTGATATTTATTTTTATTTCACTATGGTCTGAGAAGATGCCTGGTATGATTTCAGCCTTTTGAAATGTGTTCATGCTTGATGTATGTTCAAGTATGTGGTCGATCTTGGAGTATGTTCCATGTACTGATGAGAAGAATGCATATTCTGTGGTTATCGAGTGAAGTGTTCTGTAGATGTCTAGTAGGTCCAGTCGGTCGAGTGTTGAGTTAAGGTTCTGGATTTCTTTGTTAGTTTTTGCTTCAATGTTCTGTTTAAGGCTGTTAGTGAGGTATTAAAGTCTCCAACTCTAATTGTGTCTAATGACTACTATATCCTCTCTTAGTTTAATTAGCAATTGTTTTATAAATCTAGTTCCTCCTGTGTTGAGTGTGTATATATTCGAGATGAGTATTTGTTGCTGGTGAATTGAGCCTTTTATCATTATGTAGTGACCTTTTACTGATTTTAAATCTGTTTTTTCTGATAAGAATAGCTACTACTGCTCTTTTTGGTTTTCTATTTTCCTGGAAGACCTTTCTCCAGCCTTTTACCTTGAGCCTGTAGGTGTCATTTGCAGTGAGATGGGTTTCCTGAAGGCAGCAGCAGGATGGATCATGCTTATTTATCCAGTTTGCCACTCTGTGCCTTTTGAATGGTACATTCAATCCATTTATGTTTAAGTTAATTATTGATATGTGAGGCTTTGTTTCTGTTATATTGCTATTAAGAAGCTTCTTTGCTTTTGAAGTTTTGTGGTTGATTTGTATGGTCTGTAAACTCTGTGCTTACTTATGCTTTTGTGATGGATGGAACAGTTTTTGTTTGTTTGTTTGTTGTTTTTGAGTCAGAGTCTCACTCTATTACACAGGCTGGAGTGCAGTGGCATGTTTACAGCCACCGAAGCCTTGACCTGCTGGACTCAGGTGATCCTTCTGCCTCTGCCTTCCAAATATCTGGGACTACAGATGCACACCTCCACACCAAGCTAATTTTAAAGATTTATTGTAGAGATGAGGTCTTGCCAAGTTGCCCAGGCTGGTCTTGAATCCCCAGGCACAGGGAGTCCTCTTGCCTCCACCTCCCAAAGTGCTGGGATTACAGGCATGAGCTACTGCACTCAGTAGAACCATTCTTTCATTTCTGTGCTTAGAACTTCCTTAAGCCTCTCCTGAAGGACTGGTCTGGAAGTGGCATATTATTTTAGGGACTGGATGTCTGGGAAGAATTACCATTCTTCTTCATTAATGAAGCTTACTTGATGTGGTAGGAAATTCTTGACTGGAATTGCTTTTCTTTAAGAATGTAAAAGATGGGATTCCAATCCCTTCTGGCTTTTAGGGTTTCTGCCGAGAAGTCTGAAATTCTGATGTGTCTTCCTTCCTAGGTAGTCTGTCCCTCCTCTCCAGCTGCCTTTAGAATTTTTTCTTTCATGCCCACCTTTTGGAGACAGATTATTATGTGCCCAGGGGATGGTCTTCTCGTGTACTACCTCACAGTAATTTTCTGAATCTCTTACATCTGTATGACTGCCTCTCTAGTGTGATAGGGTAAATTTTCTTGGATGACATCTTAGAAAGCTTATTCTAGAGTATTATCAGCTTATCCATCTCTTTTAGGGATGCTAATCAACTGTAGATAATCCCAAACTTTTTGTAGGCTTTGCTCATTCTTCTTAAGCTTTTCTCTTTGTTTTTGGCAGACTGGGCTAGTTCAATAGTTTGATTCTTAAGTTTTGAGATTCTTTCCTCTGCCTGGTTGATTCTACTATTGAGTTTTGCTATTGTGTTTTAAAATTCCAAGAGAGAATTCATTTTCCGAAGTTCAGTTTTGTCCTTTCTTATGATAGCTAGCTCAGGTTTCGCTTTCTATACTGTTTTTGTGGGCTGGATGATGTGCATATCTACTTTCTAGTGGATCTGGTTGAATATCTTTGTTATCCATAGTCTGAATTCTATGTCTGTCATCAGGAACAGATCATTCTGGATGGGTTTCAATGCTTGGGATCTGAAAAGCCCTTTTGTGGATATCAATTCATTAAGGCTTTGAGGATTGCTGGTGTCTTTTTGCTGGTTCTTCCTCATCTGTGAAGGCAAACTCTTCTCTTTTAATTTTTGTTTTGCTCTTGTTTTATTAGCTAAGGTTGCTGCTGTTGGGGTGGTCATTTGGGTAGTCTTGTTGCTATTTTGCTTGACCTCCCCCCTCTGGTCCACCTCTGTGGGAGGCAGTGGTAGCAGGAAGGGTGGTGAGCTATGAGAAAATGGTTTGGAACGACATCACTGGTGCAGTCAGGGGGAACGGGCAAGATCTTTCCTCAAGTTCTGAGGCTTTCCTCTCTCTCTGGCAAAGGTGTCCAGGGCACTGGCTCGGGCTCTGGTGGCTTCCTCCCCTGATTGCATGTCTCATAAGCTGAATTGGCAGGCATGGCTGTACTCTGACTCTGGTGCTCTTGGGGTATGGAGTGGCCTCCTCTGGTTTGGGTGTGACCTCTTCTTTTACCCCAAGACTAGAAGGGAAGCAGTGGGGAGTTGTTATTTCTCCCTCAGTCCACAGGTAGTTGGGACCACCACCACTCCATACAGAGTGTTCCTGCCGTTTTGTGAGAGGAGCTATCACAATGATGGCAGCTGCATCTGCAGCCCTGACACGGAACTGCAATGGCTGCCAGCGTTGGAGAAATGACCCCAATGTGGTCATGTTGTCCCTGCTGGGTGCTGGGGGGGTGGGGATGGGAGTACCCGCTCGGGACAGACCTGCTGAGCCTCTCTGTGGAGGGCTTACTGGCCATGGTGCTGGGTGTCCTGAGAACTGGAGTTCCCAGGGCTCCATGTGTCTCCTGCTGGTGCCTCCGTCTCTATTTAGGGCAGCTTTTCCACCAGTGTGGAAGGAGGGCAGGGGCAGGGGGAGGGCCTGGGCTGTCTCTCTCTTGGCTGAGACTGCAGAGGCTTGCATGAAGTGTGTAGAGAAGAAAAGCTGTCATTTTCACTCACTCTTTTTGTTTCCAAAGGCGCTCTCCTGATCTCATGTTGGAGTCTCTTCTAGGGGTTTCTGGGGCTTGGAACTGTCTGTCCTTCACATCCCCAGTTAACCATCTAATAGACCTCAGCTTGGGTTTTCAGGTCGCCCCTCAAAGCCCTAGGTCTGCTCCTTCATAAAGGTTTCTTTGCTGAGAGCTGCAATTGTGTGATGTCTTTGTTTGGCAATCTTGGCT
Organism: Carlito syrichta; assembly: GCF_000164805.1. NCBI lineage: Eukaryota > Metazoa > Chordata > Mammalia > Primates > Tarsiidae > Carlito > Carlito syrichta. Next base: position 48,073 of record NW_007232037.1, read on the forward strand.
CTCCCTCTGCCTTTCTTTCTATGACTATTTTAGGATCTCTTTATTTTGTTGGTTTTTTTTTTTTTTTTTTTGGTGGATAGTGCTCCTGCAAACGTGGTGAACATTCCTAAAACATAAGGGACTTTCTGTAAGAAGTGTGGCAAGCACCAGCCCCAGAAAGTGGTACAGTACAAGAAGGGCAAGGAGTCACTGCGTGCCCGGGGAAGGTGGTGTTATGACAGGAAGCAGAATGGCTTTGGCAGGCAGACTAAGCCAATTTCTTGGGAAAAGGCTAAAGCTACAAAGAAGGTTGTGAGGAGGCTTGAGTGTATTGAGCCCAACTACAGATCTAAAAGATTGCTAGCTATTAAGAAATATGAGCATTTTGAACTGGGAGGAGATAAGAGAAAGGGCCTTGATCCAGTCCTAAGTGTCATATTTTGTTTTATTATAAAGACAATAAAATCTGGAGGTTATGCTCATTTAAAGAAAAGATCTCTATCTTTTGTGTTCTTTGTTTCTACTACTATGTTTTGTGAGTAAGTTTGGGTTTCTTTTTTGGTTTGATTTGGTAAATGTTCTTGCAAATATGGAAGTTTTTAAAATTATAATTTCAATTATTTTAAAAGATATAGGGCTATTTCAATTATTTCTTTTTAAGTGAGCTTTGGTAGTTTGTGTTCATTTTCTCCATATTGTTGAATTTATAGATGTAAAGTTGTTCATAATGATTTACTAGGATTTTCATATCTGTGGAATCTGTGGTAATCTAGAGAACCTTGCATTCATGAAATCAGTAGTTTTTACTTGGAATATGTTGAGCCTTTTATATTGACACATCATTATTACTCAAAGTCCATAGTTTAAAGTTGTTCATAGTGATTTATTTTCATTTTCATATCTGTGGAATCTGTGGCAATCTAGAGAACCTTGCATTCATGAAATCAGTAGTTTTTACTTGGAATATGCTGAGCTTTCTATACTGATACATCATTATTACCCAAAGTCCATAGTTTACATTAAGGTTCACTCTTGGTATAGGACATTCTATGAGTTTTGATAGATGTACCATTATATTATCACATAGAGTGTTTTCACTGTCCTAAAAATCTTCTGCATTCCCCCTATTTATCCTTTTCCTCCCCAACCCCTGGTGAACATTAATCTTCTACTGTATCCATAGTTTAGCCTTTCTAGAATGTCATAGAGTTGGAATCATACAGTATGTAGTCTTTTCAAATCAATCTTTCACTTAGTAGTATGCACTCAAGTTTCCTTCATGTCTTTTCATATCTTTACAGCTTATTTATTTTTAGTGCTAAATAATATTCCATTGTCTAGATTTGCCACAGTTATATGTATCCATTCACCTACTGAAGAACATCTTGGATGTTTCCAAGGTTTTGCATTTATGAATAAAACTGCTATAAACATCTTGTGCACGTTTTGTGTGGATGTAAGTTTTCAACTCATCTGGATAAATACCAAGGAATATGATTGCTGGATCACATGGGAAGAGTATATTTAGTTTTGTAAGAAACTGTCAAACTGTCTTCCAGAGTAGCTGTTTTGGATTCCCACCGGCAATGAATGGGAGTTCTGCTTGCTCTACATCCTTATCAGCATATGGTGGGTCAGTGTTCTGAGTTTTGGCCATTCTAATATGTGTATAGTGGTATCTGGTTGTTTTAATTACATTTCCATGATGACATGATGTAGAGCATCTTTTTTATATGCTTATTTGCCATCTGTATATTTTCTTTGTGAGGTTTGTTCAGATCTTTTGCCCATTTTTTAATTGGGTTGTTTTTCTTTTTATTGTTCAGTTATAAGAGTTTTTTTGTATATTTTGGATAATAGTCCTTTACCAGGTATGGCTTTTTTGGACATTTTCTCCCAGTATATGACTTGTTTTCTTAGTTTTTTGACAATATCTTTTGCAGAGCATAAGTTTTTAATTTTAATTAAGTCTGGTTTATCCATTTTTTTCTTTTATGGAATAGAACAATGATGTTGTATGTAAAAAGCTGTGGACATGCTCAAAGCACCTAGATTTTCTCTCTTGTATTATCTTCCAAAAGTTTTATGGTTTTACATTTTACATTTCGGTTTATGATCCATTTTAAGTTGATTTTTGTGAAGGATATTATATCTGTGTCTAGATTCTTTGTCTTCTCCTTCGTCTTTCTCTTTCTTCTTCCTGGTTATCCAGTTGTTTCAGCACCATTTTTTGAAAAGACTCTCTTTTCTCCACTGCATTGCCTTTGCTCCTTTTCCGAAGGGCTGTTGACTATATTCATGTTGGTTTATTTTTCAGTTCTCTTCTGTTCCATTAATCTATTGTCTCTTCTTTTACCAATACGACACTGTCTTGATTACTGTAGCTTTTTAATAAGTCCTCATGTCAGGTAGTGTCATTCCTCCTATTTTGGTCTTCTCCTTAACTATTGAGTTGGCTATTCTGTGTGTTTTGCCTCCCCCTGTAAACTTTAGAATCAACTTGTCAGTATTTGCAAAATAGCTTTCTGAAATTTTGATTGAGATTTTGTTGAATCTATACATCAAGTTGGGAAGAACTGATATCTGACAGTATTGAATTTTCCTATCCATGGACATGAACTATCTTGTCATGGACTCTCTCTCCATTTGCTTAGTACTTTGATTTTTTTCTCAGAGATTTATAGATTTCCTCATATAGATCTTGTGCATAATGTTAGATTTGTACCAATGTATTTCATTTTGGGGGGTGCTAATGTAAATGGTATTGTGTTTTAAATTTAAAATTACACTCTCTCATTTCTGATATATAGGAAAGCAATTGGCTTTCGTATATGTTATTAGTGCTAGGAGGGTTTTTTTTTTTTTTTGGTCAGTTCTTTCAGATTTTATACATAAACAAACATGTCATTTACAAACAGACATTTTCTTTCTTCTTTCCAATCTGTGTACCTTTTGTTTCTGTTTTTTGTTTTATCACATTAGCTAGGACTTCAGTATGATGTTGAAAAGGAGTGATGGTATTCCTGATCTTAGCAAGAAACCTTTTAGCTGTAGGGTTTTAAAAAAATGCTTTTTATCTGGTTGAGGAAGTTTCCCTAGTTTGCTGATAGTTTTTGTTGTTGTTGTTGTTGTTTTATCATAAATAAGGGCTGGGTCTTGTTAAATGCTTTTTATTCATCTAATGATATGGTTATGTGATTTTTTTCCCTACTTCAGCCCTTTGATGTGATTGATTGCATTGATTTTTCAAATGTTGAACCAGCCTTGCATAGCTAGGATAAATCTCATTTGGTCATGGTGTATAGTTATTTTTCTACATTATTGGATTTGATTTGCTAATATTTTGTTGAGGATTTTTGCGTTTCTGTTCTTGAGAGATACTGATCTGTAGGTTTCTTTTCTTGTAAAACTAGTCCATCTCTGGTTTTGGTTTTAGGGTAATGCTAGCCTCCTAGTGTAAGTTAGGAAACATTCCCTCTGCTTCTATTTTCTGAAAGATACTATGAAAATTTTGAGTAATAGTTTCTTTTTTTATTATAAAGATGTGGGATACAATTCAGGGTTAGGTATACAAAGGTTGATTATGCGGTTACCCTTGTTGATAAGGTGTGCCCCTTCCTCCCCTAGCAGTTTCCCTCAACTGCCAACCCCACCCACCCTCCCCTGACAGGATGTCTTCTTTTGAGAAGTGTCTTTTCATGTCTTTTGCCCACTTTTTAATGGGGCTGTTTGTTTTTTTTCCTTTCAGTGCATTTGAGTTCCTTGTAGATCCTAGATGTCAGGCCTTTGTCAGATATACAGTTGGCAAATACTTTTTCACATGCTGTGGACTATCTCGCTGCTCTCTTGATGGTTTCCTGTGCTTTGCAGAAGCTCATCAGTTTGATGAAGTCCCACTTGTCTATCTTATTTCTCATGGTATGGGTACTTAGGGTTTTGAACAGGAATTGGTTGCCGGTTCCAATTTCCATAAGGGTGACTGCCTGCGTTTTCTAAGATTCTTATAGTTTGAGGTTTTACGTTTAGGCCTTTGATCCATTTAGAGTTGATTTTTGTGTATGGTGATAGGTAGGGGTCCTGTTTCGATCTTTTGCATGTGATCAGCCAGTTTTCCCAACACCATTTACCATTCTCCTCTCCCCAGTGGTTGTTATTGGAGACTTTGTCAAAGATGAGTTGGTTGAAAAATTGAGGCTTTGCTTCTGGAATCTCTATGTTCCATTGGTCTATGTGCCTGTTCTTGTACCAATACCAGGCTGTTTTGATTACTGTATCCTTAGAGTAAAGTTTGAAGTTTGGAAGTGTGATATCACCTACTTTGTTTCTTTTGCTAAGGATTGTTTTGGCTATTCCTGGTCATTTATGCTTCCATATGAATGTCTGTATTGTCGTTTCCAGGTCTGAGAAGAATGATGTTGGTAACTTAGTGGGTATTGCGTTGAATCTGTGGATTGCCTTTCGTAGGATGGACATTTTAACAATGTTGATTCTTCCTATCCATGAGCTTGGAATATTTTTCCATTTGTTTGTGTCTTTTTGGATTTCTTTGAGCAGTGTTTTGTAGTTCTCATTGTAAAGGTCTTTCACTTCTCTGGTTAGGAAGATGCTGAGGTATTTCATTTTTTGTGTGTGGCTATTGTAAATGGGATTGTGCTTTTAATTTGGGTCTGCTTGTTGGTGTATAGGAATGCAACTGTCTTTTGCACATTTATTTTGTTCCCTGAGACTTTACCAACGTCCTTTACCAGTGCAAGCAGGCTTTTGACAGATTCTCTTGGATTTTCAAGATATAGGATCATATAATCAGCAAAGAGGGATAACTTGACTTCCCCTTTTCCTAATTGGATACCCCTGATTTCCTTCTCTTGTCTAATTGCCCTAGCTAGGACTTCCAGCACGATGTTGAACAAGAGAGGTGAGAGTGGGCAGGCTTGTCTTGTTCCAGTTTTCAGGGGAAATGTTTCCAGTCTCTGTCCATTTAGCAGTATGTTAGCTATGGGTTTATTATAGATGGCACTTACTATTTTGAGGTATGTTCCTTCTATACCTAGGTGCTTGAGGGCTTTTATCAAGAAGGGATGCTGGATTTTATCAAAAGCTTTTTCTGCATCTAATAATATAATCAAGTGGTTCTTGTTTTTATATCTGTTGAGGTATTTAATTACATTTATGATCTTGCAAATGTTGAACCAGCCCTGCATCCTGGAGCTGAAGCCTACTTGGTCATGGTGGATGATTTTTGAGATGTGTTTTTGGATCTGATTTGCTAGAATCTTGTTGAGAATTTTTGTATCTATGTTTAAAGGGATATTGGCCTGTTGTTCTCTTTTTTTGTTGGATCTTTACCTGGTTTGGGTATCAGTGTGATGTTAGCTTCGTAAAGTGATTTGGGGAGAATTCCATCTTTCTCAATTGCCTGGAATAATCGCAATAGGATTGGTATTAACTCCTCCTTGTACGTTTTATAGAATTCTTCTGGAAAGCTGGTCTAGGGCTTTTTTTTTTGTAGGTAGTTTTCTTATGACAGAGTTAATTTCCTGGGTTGTTATTGGTCTATTTAGTGTCGCAGTGTTTTCTTGTTTCAACCTGGGGAGGTTGTGTGATGTCAGAAAGTCCTCTATTTCATTTAGGCTATCAAGTTTGTTTCTGTACTGGTGTGCATAGTAATCTCTGATAATCTTTTGTATTTCTTGGGATCAGTTGTGATTTGATCTTTTGTGTTTCCGATTGTGTTTATTTGGGCGTTTTCTCTCTTTTTCTTGGTCATTCTGGCTAGGGGTTCATCAATCTTGTTAATTCTTCCAAAGAACCAGCTTTTTGTTCTGTTGATGTTTTCTATGATATTTTTGTCTTCTATGTCCTGTATTTGGACTCTTATTTTGGTGATGTGGATTCTTCTGCTAAAGTTGGGGTTTCGGTGATCTTCTCTTTCCAACTCCCTTAGGTGACTTGTTAGGTTCTCTGCTTGTGATCTTTCTGTTTTCTTGATGTGTGCTCATAGAGATATAAATTCCCCTCTTAGATCTGATTTCATGGCATCCCAGAGGTTTTGGTAAGATGTTTCTTCATTTTCATTTGTTTCCAGGAATCTTTTAATTTCTGCTTTGATTTCAGTGTTGACCCAGTTGTTGTTCAGCATTGTATTGTTTAGTGTCCATGTCTTTGTGGGCTTTGGGGAAATTTTATTGGTGTTTGTTTTTATTTTTATTCCACTGTAGTCAGAGAAGGTGCATGGCAAGATTTCAACCTTATGGAAGTTGTTTATGCTTGATTTATGGCCAAGGACATGATCCATCTTGGAGTATGTTCCATGTGTTGTTGAGTAGAATGTATATTCTGTAGTCGTTGGGTGGAATAATCTATAGGTATCCATTAAGTTCATTTGGTTGAGTGTCAAGTTTAGGTTCTGGATCTCCTTGTTGGTTTTTTGCCTTGATGATCTATCTAAGGCTGTCAGTGGGGTATTTAAGTCTCCTGCTTTAATAGTGTTAGAGTCAGTATCTTTTTTCAGTTTACTTAGTAGTTGCTTCATAAATGCTGGTGCTCCTGTGTTGGGTGCATATATGTTTAGGATGGATATTTCTTGTTGATGGATTGAACTTTTTATCATTATGTTGTGTCCTTTTGCATCTTTTTAAATTTTTTGGTAGCTTAAAGGTTGTTTTGTTTGATATTAAGATCACAACTCCTGCCCTCTTTTGTGATCCATTTGCCTGGAAACTCGTTTTCCATCCTTTAACATTGAGTCTGTGTGCGTCCCTTGTATTGAGATGAGTTTCCTGAATGCAGCAAATAATTGGGTCATTGTTTCTTATCCAGTTTGCCATTCTATGTCATTTCAGTGGTGCATTTGGTCCATTCACATTCAGGTTGATTATTTAAATGTGATTGTTTATCCCTGTCATGAGGTTCTTATAAAGTTTTTCTTTATTTGCTTGTTTTCTTTTGGCTTTGGAGTTGATGTATGTATGTGTTTTCAAGTTTCTTGTTGCACTGTATTATCTGTTGATTCTGTGCTTTGCTGTTCTCTTGGGAAGTGTGTGGTCATTCTTTTTTTTCTTCTTTGCTTTATACCTTCTTAAGTGTCTACTGTAGAGCTGGTCTGGAAGCTGCATAATCCCTTAGGGATTGAATGTCTGGGAAGAATTTTAATTCTTCATCATTGATGAAGCTGAACTTGACTGGGTAGGAAATTCTTGGTTTAAATTGTTTATCTTTGAGGACTTTGAATATAGGACATTAGTCCCTTCTTACTTGTAGTGTTTCTGCTGCTATTTTGATTGGTTTTCCCTGGTAGATAGTCTGACCTTTCACTCTTGCTGCCTTTAGGATTTTTTCTTTTGTGCCTACTTTGTGTAGGTGAATTACTCTGTGTCTAGGGGTTGGTCTTCTCATCTGATGTCTTGTGGCAGTTTTCTGTATCTCTTGTGCTTAGCTGGTCACATCTCTGGTGAGATGGGGAAAGTTTTCTTGGATTGCCTCCAGGAATACTTGCTCCAAGTTCTCTTTTTCCCTTTCTTCTTCTGGGATATCAATCAGGTGTAGGCTCGGCCTCTTTATATAATCGCACATCTCTTGTAGGCTTTGTTTTTTCTTTCTGAGTCTTCTTTCTTTTTTTTTTTTTTTTTTCTTTTACAGATTAGTTTAATTCCATGTTCTGGTCTTCACGTTCTGAGATTCTTTCTTCTGGTAGATTATTTCTGCTTTCCATGCTTGTCATCTTGTTATTTATTTCCTGGATGAAATTTTTTATGACCAAACTTTCTGTTATAAGTTCTTTCTGTGTTGTATCTTGTCTTTCTTGAGTCTTATTCACTCTTTACATCCATTCCTTAATCCCTGCCGTATTTTGGGGTCAGTCATTGGTGACGTCCATTGTTTGGGCACCAAGGTCTGATTTTTCAGGAGTTTTCTCTTTGTTACACTTGAAATTGCCTGTGGTGGTATATGTTCCCTGAAACCCACTCCCCCCCCCACTCTATATGATGATGCAAAGCAGAAACCAACACAAACACACTGACTTACACACACTCCCTAAAACAAACTGGAATAACAACAAAGTGAAAGAAAGCAAGCAGCAACAAAAAACCAAGAAAACTGAACATACACACATGCCTAGCACAAAATGAATAGAGAAGAAAAACAGAGACTGGAAAAATAAATAAATAAATAAATAAGTAAATAAGGAATTCAGATCTAACCCTCACACATATATTGATACACAGCTTAAACATAAAAAATGACAATAAAAAACCCCAGAAGAACAAAAGAGCAAAAACAAACTAGTAACAACAACAAAGTTGAAAGATGAACACTCAAACATACACACATAAATAGAAAACAGCAAATAAAAGAAAGAATCAGAAAAATTAAAAAAAAGAAAAAAGAATTTGGGGAGATGCAGATCAAACCCTCACATACACTTTCATGCACAAAGGAAAAATATTTTTAAAACAGATGAACTAGCAAACAGATCAAAATTTTTTTAAAATTAAAAATTAAAGAAAACCCTGCCCTCTTGTGACAGACTCTGTAATTGTTCCTCTAATCTGGTCTCTCCTGCAAAGCCACCTCTTTCACTCTCTCCTCTGTGTCCAGAGCAGGAAAGGAGAAGCAGGAAAGCAGTGGAAGGAGTGGGGCTGCAGTCCTCTCCTCCCACTCTCCTGTGGTCAGGGGGATCTCCTCTGGTGGCGAGGTGCAGGATTGTCACTTCCCCGGGTATGTACTTGCAGGGGGTGCCCCAGCCAGGCCTATCCTGGAATGGAATTCTCCTATTGTGACAGACGTTCAGGCTCTGCCTGGGTTTGTTCTCAGTTGTGGCCCAGCTGTGTGGGTCCGACATTCAGAGGATTGCTGGGGAGGAGGGGGTTTGGGTCAGTCCTGGACTCACCACTGATAGCTTTGGAGTTCTTCCTCATTCTTTTCTGGCAACATCCTTTGTCCCGTGGCTGGATCAGGGTAGGGGATGGGGCGCCTGGGACTCAGCATCAGGTGCTTCTGAAGTTTGTGCTTTCGGGATATTCCCTCTGGTTCACAATCAACCCTTGAGTAGGTGATCCCCCAGTCACAGAGATCAGGTTTGTTGTTCCGTCCATGGAGCACTTTCCTGCCCTGCCTTCAAGATGGTGGCGGGGTGCCTCTCTTGTCCACTCCAGTGGGACTGTGCCTCCGGACTTCCTCTGTAGCCCCTGCTCCAGTGTGCTCTCAAGCGCCGAAGTGGTGAAGCAAAGCCTGGAGCCAGCAGTCTCTTCCGCTGCAGTGGTGTGGCAGAGCCTAGGGCAGTAGTCTCTCCCCGCCCCTTCTTCACAGGAAAACTTTTGTCCCACTCATTCACCAGCACGTACACAAAATTTTCCACACACTCGCTCACTCACACTAGACTTACATAGTCCGATTGGCTCAGCTACCATCTTCCCAAGATCTTGAATAATTGCTTCTTTAAATGTTCTGTTAGAATTTACCAATGAACTCAATTGGTCCTGGACCTTTCTGTTTGCAAGATTGTTTATTATTTTTTCATTTCTCTAATAGATATAGGCCTATTCAAATTGTCTAGATCTTGCTGTGTGAGTTTTGGCAGAATATATCTTTTAAGTAATTGATTTCATCTAGGTTATTAAATTTGTGAGCATAGAGTTCTTATTATCCCTTCAATATCCTTTCTTTTTTTTTTTTTTGAGTTGGAGTCTCACTCTGTCACCCAGACTGGAGTGCAGTGGCTGCTCCCGGCTACCGCAGCCTCGACCTCCTGGGCTCCGGCGATCCTTCCCCCTCAGCCTTCCGAGTAGCTGGAATTACAGGCATGCGCTACCACGCCCGGCTGATTTTTTGATTTATTGTAGAGATGAGGTCTCGCTGCCCAGGCGGGTCTCGAACCCGCGGGCTCAGGCAATCCACTCACCTCAACCTCCCAAAGGCGCGGGATTACAGGCTGAGCCACCGAGCCCGGCTTCATTATCCTTTCACTATCCATTGGATATTTAGTGATGTCTCATCTTTCAGTTCTGATATCAGTACCTTGTATCACCTGGTTTTTTTTTTTTTCTTTCATTAGCGTGGCTTATTGATTTTGTTTTTTCAAATATCCAGCTTTTGTTTTTGTTGATTTTTCTCTGTTTTCCTGTTTTTAATTTCAGTAATTTCTGCTCTCATTTTTATTATTTCTTTTCAACTCACTTTGCATTTAATTTGAGGTCAGACAGGAGAAGTTCCCTCTTACTCAGCATTTTTGCTCTTTTCAGGTCTTTAATTGATTGGATTAGGGCTACCCACTTTAGGGAGGCCAGTCTGCTTAAAACACCTCATCACCCAGTTATGTTAACATAAAATTAACCATCACAGTATTTGACATTAATTTAAGGGAAATTCTCAGTCATTATTGCTGCAAACTTTTCTTCTGTTTCTTTTTATCTTCTCCTTCTGATATTTCCACTCTGCATGTTTACACCTTTTGTGGTTGTTCCAGAGTTCTTGGATATTCTGTCCTTTTTTTTTTTTTTCCTGTCAATTTTCTCTTTGCTTTTCAGTTTTGGAGGTTTTTATTGAAATATCTTCATGCTCAGATTCATTCATCAGTTTTTTGTTTGTTTATTTGTTTTGAGTTGCAGTCTTGCTTTGTCACACAGGCTGGAGTGCAGTGGCATGACCATGGCTCTCTACAGCCTCAAACTCCTGGGCTCAAGTGATCCTCCTGCCTCAGCCTTCCAAGTAGCTGGAACTGCACATATGCACCACCACACCTGCTATTTGTTGTTGTTGTTGAGATGAGTTGCCTAGGCTGGTCTTTAACTCCTGGACTCAAGAAGTCCTCCCATCTCAGCCTCCCAGGTATCTGAAGTTACAGGTGTGTGCTACCACCCTGGCTAGTTTTACTGATTTTTGTAGAGATGAGGTTTCATTATGTTACCTAGGCTGGTCTTGAGCTCCTGGGCTCAAGCTGTCCTCCCTCCTTGACCTCCCAAAGTTCTGGGATTAGAGACATAAGCCACTGTGCCTGGCTGCTTTCATCAGCTTTGTCTCATCTACTAAGGAGCCTATCAAGGCATTTTTGTTATTGTGGGTTTGGGTTTTTAAAATTTTTTTAATCTCTAGCATTGTTTTGACTATTTCTTAGAATTTCCATCTCTCTTGCTATAGTCTGAATGTTTGTGTCCCCCCAAAAATTAATATGTTTTAAACCTAATCTCCAGTGTAATATTAACAGGTAGAGTCTTTAGGAAATGATTAGGTCATGAGGGTTTTACCCTCATGAATGGGATTAATGCCCCAATAAAAGAGGCCAGCGGGAACTTTTTCATCTCTTTTTTCCACCATGTGAGGGAACAGCTAGAAGCCACCATCTCTGAATCAGAGAGTGAGTTCTCACCAAACACCGACACCAGACACCTTGCTTGGTCTTGGACTTCCCAGCCTGTGGAACTGTGAGCAGTAAATTTTGTTGTTTATAAATTACTCACTCGAAGGTATTTTGTTATAGCAGATCAAACAGATTAAGTTAAGACACTGTGTTTACATTATTCATCTGTCCTTGCATATTGTCTGCTTTTTTATAAGAGCTCTTAGCATACTAATCATAGTTGTTTTGAATTCATAATCTGATACTTACAGCATTCCTGCCATATCTGAGTCTGGTTCTGGTGCTTACTGTTTCTTCAAATTGTGTTTTTTGCCCTTTAGTTTGTATGCCCTGCAGTTTTTTATTAAAAGCTAAATTTGTTGCCCTGGGTAAAAGGAACTCCTTTAAATAGGCCTTTAGTAATGTGATGATAAGGTGTGGGAGAAGAGGAAATGTTCTGTAGTCCTGTGGTTAGGTCTCAGTCTTTTAGTGAGCCTGTGTCCCTAAACTATGCACTTTACTAATGTCTTTCGGGTCCCCCTTGCTCTAGTGGGACAGAATGGCTGAAAGGGTTAGAATTGGACTATTTCCCTTCTCCCAAGTTCGTCTCTGGTAGTTTCTTTTGGGAAAGGCCTTGTTAAGAACAGAATACTCTTCAAATGTTTTTCAAAATGGTTATTTTCCTCCTCTACCTGCCAGAAGCATGAAGAGATTCTTCTCTGATCTTCACTGTGACTTATCCTGCTGAGCCTCCAACAGTTTGTCAATTATAGTTGAGGTTTTACTACCCAGATACAACTGTGTATGGAGGTTTCTGCTCTAGTAATTCATGATTTTCTGTATCTGCCTGTCTGTCTTTCTAATTTTAAGGGCAGCAGTTTGTCCTGTAACCTCATTTATTTGATAGATCTAAGAAGAATTGTTGATTTTTCAGTTTGTTCAGCTTTTTACTTGTTAGAATGAAGTGACTTCCAAGCTTCTTACATACTGGACCAGACACTGGAAATTCTCTTTTTATTTTTTTAATTACTTTTTCCCCGTGTGCATCATTCTGGAAAATGTTACTGCCTTTTTTTGTTGAAGTTCACTAATCTTTTATGATATGTTTAATCTGGCATTAATCCCATCCAATATATTTTTATTTTTATTTTTTATTTTTTTGAGTTGGAGTCTCATTGTTGCCCAGATTGGAGTGCCGTGGCCACTTCCGGCCACTGCAGCCTCGACCTGCTGGGCTCCGGCAATCCTTCCGCCTCAGCCTTCCAAGTAACTGGAACTACAAGCACGTGCTATCACACCTGGCTAATTTTTTAATTTATTGTAGAGATGAGGTCTCGCCAAGTTGCCCAGGCAGGTCTTGAACCCGCGGGCTCAGGCAATCCACTCACTTCAGCCTCCCAAAGGCGCGGGATTACAGGCTGAGCCACCGAGCCCGGCTCATCCAATACATTTTTAAGTTCAGACATAATTTTCATCTTTTGGAGTTTGATTTGGGTTATTTTATATCTTTTATGTCTATACAGGTTAAGTATCTCTTATTCAAAATGCTTGGGATCAAAAGTGTTTCAAATTTTAGATATTTTTGGAATTGGAAATATTTGCATATACATGTTATCTTGGCAAGGGGACCCAAGTCTAAACATGAAATTCATTTATATTTCATATGTACTTTATACACATAGCTTGAAAGTGATTTTATACAATATTTTAAATAATTTTGTTCATGAGACAGTTTGTTTTGAGTACTATCTATGTGTGGAATTTGCCATGTATAACATCATTTGAACTTCACAAAATTTTGAATTTGAGAGCATTTCATATATATATATATATGTATATGTATATATATATATATATTTTTTTTTTTTTTGAGTTGGAGTCTCATTCTGTCACCCAGGCTGACGTGCAGTGGCACACTCACGGCCACTCCAGCATTGACCTGCTGGACTCCAGTGATCTTTCCGCCTCAGCCTTCCAAGTAGTCGGAATTACAGGCATGCACTACCATGTCCAGCTAATTTTTTGTTTATTGTAGAGACGAGGTCTCACCAAGTTGCCCAGGTTGGTTTTCAACCTGTGGACTGAGGCAATCCACTTGCCTCAGCCTCCCAGAGTGCTGGGATTACAGACTGAGCCACTGAGCCCGGCCACATTTCAGATCTTTAGGTTAGGGATGTTCGACCTTTACTTGAATAATTATATTCCATAATATAGGGAATAATTGTTTTAATGTATTTGTTGATTCTAACACCTGTGTCATTTTGATTGATTTCTTCATTATGAGTTGTGTTTCCTATTTATTTGCATGTCTGATAATAATTGATTGGATGCCATATGTTGTGAATTTAACTTTTGAGGATGCTGGGTATTTTTGTAGTTCTATAAGTCTTCTTGAGCTTTGTTCTCAGATGCAATTAAGTTGCTTGGCCAGCTTGATCTTTTTGGGTTTTCTGTTATAACTTGTTAGGAGAGCCTGAAGAAGTACTTAGCCTATGGCTAATTATTCCTTATTACTGAGTCAGGAATAATACTGAGTACTTTGCTGAGTACTCTACCAATATCCAATAAATTATGAGTTTTTTCACTCTGAGTGGTAGGAGCAGGCACTGTTCCTGGTTCTGTGTGAGTTCTGGGTGCAGTTCCCCGTAAATTGTTTCAGGCGGGTCTTTCCACTTAGCAGATCAACAGATTTCTTTTTGTGTACAGTTCTCTCCTCATTGATTCTCTGTCCTGAAAACTCTAGCTACTTCTGTTTCTTCTGGCTTTCAGCTCCATTTCTCAGTTCAGAATCTACTGGGCTTTACTACTGGGATCTGCCTTCTTGTACCACATCCTGGAAACTCTCTCAAGGCAGTCAGCTGGGGCAATCATAGAGCTCACTTTGTTTGTTCCCCATTACTCAGGGATCATTTTTCTTCATAGCCTAATGTCCAGTGTCTTGAAAACTGTTGTGCAACGTATTTTGTCTGGGTTTTGTTGTTGTTGTTGCTGTTGTTGTTGTTATTTCAAGTTGGAGTACCCCCTAGATTACTTTGAAGCATTTTACGTATAGATATCTCAATGTGATTCTTTAAAAGATAAGAGCTCTTCACTTTTCTCTGAAGCCTTTGCTATTGCCTGATCTCATCACCTGTGGACACCACTGTGTTGCTGTGCTCATGAAACATTTATAAATTCATGTGCTAGCTTGCTTTATTTCCCAGTGTATCTGTTTTGTCCAGTAACAATCATTTGCTAGATTAGTGTCCGCTTTTACACTGTAGGTAACTGATGGATATACATTATCTTTTCTTCCCCTTCCCTTCCCTCTCCTTCCCTTCCCTCTCCTTCCCTCCCCTTCCCTTCCCTTCCCCTTCCCCTTCCCCTTCCCTTCCCTTTCCCCTTCCCTCCTTTCATCAGAATCTCATTCTGTCACCCGGGCTGGCGTGCAATGGCACATGATCATGGCTTACTGTAGCCTCAAGCTCCTAGGCTCAGGAGCATAAATATGGAAAAATAGATTGGGCACAAATCCTGGCTTTCCCTCTTACTAACTGAGGGACCTTGAATCAGATAGTTAACCTCTGTATGCCTCATTTTTTTCATTTGTAAAATGGTGGTAAGGATGATAATTACCTCATAGAGTTGTTATGAGGTTTAAATGAATTAGCTATATGTAAAAAGCTTGGCACATAATAAGTGCTATAAAAGTATGTTAGCTATTATTATTTTTACTGCTACTACTACCACTCCATATACTACTACTAATACCATATACATGCGAGGAGGATCACATCTTTTTCCTAGATGGTGTATGGATGTTTGTGGACAACAGTTTCATAGTGTGTGTGGTCTTGTATGCTCTGTGAGTCCTCCTTGGTCTCTGGAATAGTAGTATCTCTGTCCACCTGGTCACTGCTTGTCTGCTGATAATTATTGCTGCTGTCTATGGCCAGTGGAGTCTTCTCTTTAGATCAGTCATGGCTCAGTGGTTCTCTCTGCTTCACTGGTCCTACCTTGGCTTATGCTGACCTTGTGAGGCTTGGCTATCGTATTCTTTAAGCCCTGGTCCTTGGCAGTAAGACGTACAGGCTTCAGGCACTGAATCTCTTTGCCTCCCCTGTCTCTCAGTAATTTTGCTTGCAGAACCCTCAGCTCTCCTTCTCTTCTTCCACTGGGCATACAGAGAATTCTGAATACCTTTTATACCTTGTGGGAGCTGGAAGACTATGGATAACTAAATTCATACCCTCTTTCCTTCTAACCTTGCTGCGTTGATCATGTAGCTCCTACCTTCTCATCAAGGTGCAGCCTGCATAGTAGTTTCCTCCCAGAAGAATCCCAACTAGGAAATGGACCTAAGATCCTCTGTTTTTAGCTTTTTCTTCAACCTGACTAACGTGACTTTTCCTTTCTGGAACTTTATCCTGGAGAGAGGAGGTCAGGACAGATGTGCGTCACTGGTGTTTCCTCCCACCTGTTCTCCTTTTCTCTCATGAATACACCAGAAGCCTACACAGAATAGGCTTTCCGCTTCCTCTGCCACTTTCCTTCAGGTATACTGGCAGGCGTGATACTGGGAAAGAGTAACCCGCTTGCTGATAAGGAAACACAAGTTGGGAGATATTTTTTACAATATTATCCTTTATAAACAGACTAAGGAAATAATATTTTAGGGTAAAGGTTAGGGGTGCCAATTTAGATAGGAATCAGGGAAGGTTTATTTGAGGAGATAATGTTTGAACAGTTTCAAGGTATTGACAAAATGCAGTACTTAGGATCAAGATTGCTTGTATACAGAGGCAAAAGGCAGGCTCTCTCATGCCCCCTTCTTCCCATATTGCAGTTAGTACGTCCCGTTTTTCTGCAGTGGTGACTCTTTCCTGTCTGATTGCCCAGTTTTCTTCACTAGCCTCTGTAATAATACATTTATGCTGCTATCAGTATACAGTCCTAGTATGCAGAGGTTGACAAAAACCTAAGGCAACTGTTCTTCACTGAGTTACCAGTGTCAGAACCATCTGGGAGGTTCTTATGCCAGGGCAAAATATCACACTTCTTTACTATGCCATTTTAAAATTTGCAGCTTTTAGACCCCACATTGGTGTCAAAATTATTAACAATTCCATTTGGAATGTGATACTCTTGAGTTTATCACATTACTTGAGGACACTTTGTGATAGTTATTTTTTTAGCCACACAGCATTATGCATTCTACGTAAATATTTGATAAATTGATTTACTAGGAAGCTAGGTGAGAGACATTTTCAAGTGGCTTTTAAAGTTTTGCTATTTGGGGGTGACATCAGCAAAAATGGCACAGTAAAGCAGTGTGATATTTTGCCCTCCCATAAGAACAACAGAAGAACTGGCAAATCCTGTTACAGTCAGTTTTTTCAGAATGCTAGAAATTAACCAAAGGCTTGAAACAACTTGGGGAGTGATTATTCACTAAAAATGCCTAAATCTCAGTAAAAACAATTAGCCTTGTGGCATTTTAACTTACCCCAGTTTCACTCTCCGTTCTGCATGTCAACTGGGGCTGAAATAATAGCCCATGTTCTAGTACTGGAGAGAGTAGAACAGATCTTATTCTCAAAGAATTGTAATTATTTGTTGTGCCTTGTTTGATGGAGCCCTGTAAGACTGGTTCAAAAACCTTGTCTTTATTTTTCTTGAATCAGAACTGGCTTAGTGCTAAAACTGATGAGAGCATGGAGGGTGGTAGTTATCAAAAACATTTACTGACACATAATCTAGTCATTGCTTCCCGAGTCAGTAGATAACAGTTGGAGCAAATAATGGACTAACTAAAAAACCTGGGAGCAATGGTTGGGAATGAGATGTCCATCAGGGCTTTGAAAAGCTTCAAACATTTCTAGGAATGTAGAAGGCCATGTGCTTGGGCAGGACTGTTTGCATAACAAGGAAAGACCTCTGGCTGATCTTGAGACTCTGTGAAAGCAGAAAGTGAAGCCTAAGGCAGAATTATAAAATAACTGGCTAAGTGTTTAAGGTATACCCCAAACCCACACAGAGTCCTCTGCAAAGACTAGATTTTTTTTTGTTTCCAGCTATTTAATGCAATCTGTACAATTATTAGCTAACCACTAAGCTCACAGCACAGAGACTTCATTGGCCACACAACAAAGAATACAGACTTTACAGTTTTCAAGGGTCTTTAATCAAATAGCTACTACAGTAAGCAGCAAAATTAACTACATTGGTTGACTTAGTACTGGCCCAAGCTGGTCCCCAGAAAAAGGAGGCCATCTAATACTCATCTGGATACAGGAAGGATGAAGGTACACTTCTTCTCTTCTTCACTTTTCAGGAGTCCTACACTCTTCCCTCATTCAATATAGAATTTTTGAGTAAATTAGTGAGGTGAGATCTTCTCACCATTCTAATTCTACTAAAAAGTAAGTTTAATATTAGTCAATAGGGAATCCAATTAAAACCACAATGAGATACCCCTCCATATTCACCAGAATGGTTAATATTAAATGAACAGACATTAGAGAGCATTGGCAAAGATATTAAGCAACTGGAACTCTTAACTAGTATAACCATTTGGGAAACTGTGTTACATAGCAAAACATGCCTACCTTATGATCCTGCAAATCCACCCCTACATATATTCTTAACATGAAGTTATACACTTTAAAAATTACACCAAAAGACTTGTATAAGAATATTTATAGCAGCACTATTCACTGCAATAGCTGAAAGCTGGAAATGGATTCAAATGCCTATCAACAGGGGAGTATATAAATAAAATGTTGTATATTCATGTAGTGAGATATTGGCAATAAAAAGGAAACAAACCACTGATACACACAACATGGTTGAATCTCAGAAATATTATACTAAGTGTAAAAAGCCAGATCCAAACAAGTATATACTATAGATTTCTATTTATATGAAGTTCAAAAATGTACCTAATCTTTTTTGATAGTAGTTAGAATAGTGATTATTTTTATTTTAATTTTTTTAGAGACAGGGTCTCTCTTTGTCACTCTGGCTGGAGTGAATGGTACAATCATAGCTCACTGTAACCTGGAACTCTTGGGCTCAAGTGATCCTCTCAACCAGAGTAGCTGGGACTGTAGGCATACACCACCACTCCTGGCCAATTTTTTTTTTTTTTTTTTAAGAGGTAAAGTCTAACTATGTAACCCAGGCTGGTCTCAAACTCCTGGCCTCAAGCAATCCTCCTGCATTGGCCTCCCAAAGTGCTGCCATGAGCCATTGTGCCTAGCCAGGCTAGTGGTCATTTTAGGTGGACTGACTGGTAAGCAACACAAAAGAGATTGTTGAGGGACTAGGAATGTTCTTTGTCTTCGTCTGGGTGGTGGTTACATGGTTGTATACATAAAAATTTGAATTATACACTTCAGAAAATGTTGCTGTTCTTTAAGTTCTGTATGTACTCCATATTATAAAAGAAAATGTTTAAGATCTTTTTTAAAAAGTTTAATTATTGTTCAATGTTGTTTAAATTAAGGATATGTAATATAAAACTCAATCATCATGGAAGGAAATTCAACTACAATTTCATTATTTATAACTGCTAAAATCATTAATTAAGGTATGAACATATTAAACAATCCCTCTTTAAAATAAAACTATAAAACTAGTTTTAATGATGAGTCTGCTGATTACATTGTTGTATTTTAGCCAGTATTTACTTGGCCACATATGTTATTCTTGAAGTCCGGAATGGGCTTAGTATAATTATTAGCAACATTTAAGCAAATTGATTCTGTTATTTCATGCTGGAGGTCCAAAGCAGAATGAGTTAGTAAAGAACCTTTTCACAATAAAATGCCAGTGTTTTTCAATGACTTGTAGGCTGTAAAAAAGAAATCAGTTTTGTTCTTTGTAAGAATCCTGAGTTGGCCAAACACCAAGATGTTGCTACATGGAGAAAATAAAACAACTAGGGACAAAACCACAACAGAGCTGCTTTCATCCTAAAACTGAAGAGTAAGGACTGAGATATTACCAGAACAGAGGGGAAAAAAAGGGCAAACAAGGGAGGAGAGAGATTTTGTTTTTTTCTTGACTTTGTACTAACTATTAATCTAAACCTAGAAATGCTGATTTTTATCTGAAGAATCAGAAACAGATTTTCCCAGTTTATTATTTTATTCAACAAATATTTGTTGAGCTGTTATGATGTGTCTGGAACTATTCTAGGCACTTGAGATACAGCAGCAAACAAAACAAAAATTCCTGCCCTTATGAAATGTATATTGGGGAGTGGGTGCTACGGGGAGGGTATGTGACAGGAATTAGGTGGCTACTTTTTAAACTATGCCACAGTTTAAGTCAACTGTACAAGCCTTCTGGAACTTCCAGTTTAATGCTGCTGTTGAGCTCCCTATTACATTTTCTTATGTGACCCTTTTCAGTACTTTAATAATGAAGTCTCCTTGCCTATGAATCAAAGTTGATTCGTCTTGATCAGTGGCAAAGAACAGAACAAGAAATAGATCTAAATCGCGTAGACATTTAGGATAGCAAAATGATATCTTGCAGAAAGGAGCCAGGATATTCGGTTCTAAAGTCAATGCAGATAAAAGCTGAAATTAATTAAACACAGAAAAGTAGAAAGAATAAATAAAAACCAATGTTGGTTCTTTGAGATAATCAGTAAAAAGGTAAACCCTTTGAAATATTTATGAAGGTATAAGAGAGCAAATATATACCATAAAGAATGAGAAAGGAGAAATAATTACAAATATAAAAGAAATTTGAAAGAATTGTATGAAAGTACTACATGAAAGTACATTTGTAATAAATTTGAAAGTTTGGAGACAATTGCTGATTTTTCAAATAGATGGGAAACTTAAATAGATTTATTGGCATCAAAGAGATTGAAAGGTGACTAAGATATCATCTAAAAAAGAATAGAGGATTCACATTTGAATTTTTTTTTTTTTTTTTTTTAGGGAAAAAAAAATTTTTTTTTTTTGAGTCAGAGTCTCACTGTCTCCCAAGCTGGAGTGCAGTGGCATGATCAGAGCTCACAACAGTCTTGACTTCCTGGGCTCAGGTGATCCTTCCACCTCAGCCTCCTGAGTAGCAGGGACTACAGGTGTGTACCACCATACCATGCTTATTATTATTTTTGTTTTGTTTTTTTGTAGAGATGAGGTCTCACTGTGTTGTCCAGGATGGTCTTGAACTCCTGGACTCAAGCAGTCATCTTGCCTTGGCTTCTTATAGTGCTGGGGTTATAGACGTGAGCCACCATGCTTAGCCTCACAACTGAATTATTTGTAACTACTAGAGAACAGATGAGTTCAATGCCGTTTAAACTATTTTAGGTCATAGGAAAAGATAGAAAACTCTCCATTTGCTAATAGAAATTGCATAAAAGAAAGCTTCAGATCTATTTGTTTATGTGTATAGATGCTAAAATAATGAATAAAATACTAGTAAATAGAATTCAGCAGTGTGTCAAAGATTGATAAGTTATTATGACCAAATAGTTTTTATTTCAGCAACAGCTTACTATTAGAAAAAAATCTATCTGCATAACTTACTATATCATTAAATTAAAAGAGAAAACCATATGAGTATATCATTCAGTGTTGAAAAGGTTCTTGGTAAATTATAGTTGCCATTCATAATAAAATTCTGAAGAAGGCATAGGACTTCTTAAATATTATAAAGACTGTGCACTCAGCATGTTTTTAGTGAGCTCTCATTTTAATGTTCAGTTTGCTAGGTTACAGCAGTTAACAAAACACAAAATATTGGGAACCATCCCATAAAAAAAACAAGTTAAATGTCTAGTTGGCAGATGGTAATAAATACTATTAAATAGGAAACAAAGGAGGAAATAGGGAGTTGCTAAGAGCTGGCGTGCAGGAATTATCAGGGAAAGACTCATTGGTAAGATGACACTTGAGTAGAGAACTGTAAGACAGCAAGCAAACAAATAGACAATAATTCTTGCCCTCATGGATCCTGCCATCTTATAAGGGTAGACAAAAAAAATGCTTCATAAGAAAAACGTGTAGTGTATTAGAAAGCTATCATGAAAAAAGCAGTGGAGAATAAAGGGGACCAGGACCCAGGGGATTTGAGGGTCATAATATTATTTGAGGGTTATAATATTAGAGTAGTCTGTAGTTTCATTGAGAAGGTGGTATCTGAGCAAAGTCTCAGAGGAGGTGAGGGAGTTAGCCAAGTAGATATCTGGGAAAGAATGTTCCAGGCAGAGAGAATAGTCACTGTAAAGATGCTAACAACAGGCCAAGCTTGGTGGCCTAGCACTTTGGGTGGCCGAGGGGAGTGGATTACCTGAGCCCGCGGGTTCAAGACCAGCCCGGGCAAGTTGGCAAGACCTCGTCTCTACAATAAATAGAAAATTAACCAGGTGCGGTAGTGCACACCTGTAGTTCCAGCTCCTTGGAAGGCTGAGGTGGAAGGATTGCTTGAGCACAGCAGGTCGACGCTAGGATGACTGTGAGCATGCCACTGCATTCTAACCTGGGCGATGGAGTGAGACTCCAACTCAAAAAAAAAAAAAAAAAAAAAAAAGATGCTAACGACAGTCCATGCCTGGCCTAGTCAAGGAATTGCAAAAATGTCAGTGCTGCTGGAACAGAGTGAATGAGGAAGTATATGGAGTCATACTTTGTTATGTAGGGTCTTATTGTAAGAACTATTTAAAAATAAGATTAATGGATTTTGATAATGTACTGTTGTAACTATCACCCATGTCAAGAAATAGAACTATGTAAGTCAATCCAGGGCTTTTTCAGGTATGTTATTTCAAACTAAATCCCCTCCTTTCCTCCCTTGTCCCTATTCTGTCACCCTTAGAAATTACTTCTTCTCTTTCTGTATAGTTTTATTACCCAAATTTGCATCCCTAGATACTGTAGCTTAAGTTTTACTCATCAAAAATAATTTGACATACCTTTTAAGTTTCTTTTAATCTACAGATTTCCAAATATTTTGTTCCTTTCTTCACCATATACTCTATTTTCTGGGGAACCCAAGCTAGTTAGCCTGTAATCTGAATTTTGATAATGGCAAAATTGTGTGATTTTGCAATAGAACTGCTAATTTTCCAATATGTTCTTCTGAATTCTGTATTTTGTGTTAGCTGAATCCAGAGGCTAATCACACTCAAGGTCTTATTTGGCAAGGCTATTTATTATGTGGATGTCATTCTTATTGTGTGTGGCGTGTGATTTTAGCAGCCCTTGATCCTCATCAATTTGTTGGCTATTACAAAATTTTGATAATCTGATTTCTTTTCCATATCTTAGAAAATTTTATAAGCAATACAGCTCTGTATTGAAAGAGAGAGAGAGAAAGAAAGAGAGAGAGGCTGTATACAAGAGAATACTTCACAAGTTCATATTGATACTTTCAGCTCAAAAGCAGGGCTAGCTGGGTGCTGTGACTCACACCTGTAGTTCTAGCTACTTTGGAAAATGAGACGGGAGGATTGCTTGACCCTAGGAGTTCAAAGCTAACCTGGGCAACATAGCGAGACTCTGTTTCAGAAGACATCAACAAAAAGGACTGTAGGGTTATATATTAAATTTATACCACCTTTTTTCACACAGATAATCATTGCTCTGAAGGACACAGGAGGATAGCCACTCATATACGTATTCACTTGCTTAATCTCACATAACACTATCACCACCATTAAGATCAATAAGAACAGTTAAAGAAAATATTTTTTTGCATATCTATTCCCTCATCTCTTCCTGTATTTTAAAATATGGTGTCTACATTGTCAGAACATGCTTAGATACTGTGTCACTTTTAACTCATTTACTTTTATTTTTATGGATAGCTATTTACTTAATATTATCCTAGTTCTTTGTCAGTGCCTCTTTAATCATTTTGCTTGCCTGAATCTCATTTTGTAGCACAGAGATTGGCAACTATGGTCTGCTACCTGTTCATGTAAGCCCTGAGAGCTAGAATGATTTTATAAATTTTTATATTACAAAAAATTTTTGATATATATTTAAGGTATGCAACATGATGTCTTGCTATACATATACATAGTGAAATGACCACTACAGTCAAGAAATTACAGCCAGGTGTGTTGTCTCACACCTGTAATCCCAACATTTTGGGAGGCTGAGACGAGAGGATTGCCTGAGTCCAGAAGTTCGAGACAGGTCCTGGGCAACATAACAAGATCTTGTCTCTATAATAAATCAGTTAACCAGGTGTGGTGGTACGTACCTGTTGTCCTGGCTACTTAGAAGGCTGAGGTGGAGGGATCACCCGAGCCCATTACAGCTGTGTTGGCCGTGATTGTGCAGTCTAGACAACAGAATGAGACTCTGAATCAAAAAAAAAAAAGAAAGAAAGAAAAATAATTTAATATATACATTACTTTACATAGTTACCTCTTTATTATGGTAAGAGCACGTAAAGTCTACTCTCTTAGCACAATACATTGTTAACTATAGTCTTCATACATTAGATCTCTAGACTATACATTAACTATACATTACATCTCTAGAATTGCTTATTCTATGTAAGTGTAATTTTGACCTTTTACCTATATCTTCCCATTTCCTCTCCATTCCTGCCCCTGGTAACCACTGTCTACTCTCTACT
Source organism: Carlito syrichta (assembly GCF_000164805.1). Lineage (NCBI taxonomy): Eukaryota > Metazoa > Chordata > Mammalia > Primates > Tarsiidae > Carlito > Carlito syrichta. Next base: position 71,981 of record NW_007232037.1, read on the forward strand.
TTGATGAGTTTGACTTTTTTAGATTCCACATATGAGTAAGATCATAAAGTATCTTTCTTTCTGTGTCTGGCTTGTTTCACTTAACATAGTGTCCTCCAGGTTCATCCATGTTGTTGCAAATGACAGTATCTCCTTGGTTGAGGCTGAATAATATTCCATTATATGTGTGTGTGTCTGCACGCGCACGCCCACCACTGTTCCTTTAGCCGTTGATTCCAGTATTTCTAGAAATTTTTGAAGAGTCGTAAAATTTAAAAAGAGAATATGCAGCAGATTCTGTGGATTACACAACCTAAAATATTTACTATCTAGTCTTTTACAGAAAAAGTTTGCCATCAAACAATCTAATAGAGTTTTCGGAGAGTGGCCATGAAAACAATACTCTCCAAGTTTGTAATTTTGGGAACAGCTGCTTTGAATTCTGTACTTCATGTGAATACTTTATATTGAAAAGCTCTTTACATTTAAAAATCATTTTTGCTGAGGATAAAATTCTTGGCTCCTTTAAAAAAAGATGTATATTAAATAGATTCCTTCATTTATTTCTGTCAATCAAAAAGTCAATATTTCTTGTGAACATAGATGCAAAAATCCTCAACTAATAGTAAGCAAAATTCAACTTCATGTCAAAAGGATCATTCACTGTGATCAAGTAGAATTTATCTTTGGGATACAACGATGGTTCAAAATATGCAAATCAATATACATGATTCACCACATTAACAGAATGAAGGACAAAAACCATATGATCATCTTAATAGATGCAGAAAAACATTTGACAAAGCTCAATATTCTTTCATGATAAAATGTATCAACAGTTTAGATGTAGAAGGAAGGTACCTCAACACAACAAGCCCACAGCTGGTATCACACTTAGTGGTAAAAAGTTGAAAGCTCTTTCTCTAAGATCAGGAACAAGACAGGATGCCCACTCTTACCATTTCTGTTCAGCGTAAGACTGGGAGTCCTAGCTAAAGTAACTAGGCAAGAGAAAGAAATAAAAGGCATCCAAATCAAAAAGGGAGAATTGTCTCTGTTTGCTGATTACATGATCTTATATATAGGAAATCCTAAAGACTCCACCAAAAATTGTTAGAACAAAATGAATTCAGGAAAATTTCAGAATACAAAAATCAGTAGCATTTTTATGTACTAATAGTGAACTATCCAAAAGAGAAATAAAAAACAATTCCATTCACAATGGCTATAGAAATAAAATAAAATATTTAGGAATAAGTTTAACCAAGGAGATAAAAGACCTGTACACTAAAAACTGTAAGACTTTAATGAAAAAAATTGAAGACACAAATAAGTAGAAAAATACTCATTATTCATGAACTGCAAGAATTAATATTGTTAAAATACCCATACTACTTAAAGATAGCTACATATTCAGTGCAATCTCTGTCAGAATTTCAATGACATTTTTTTCATGGAAATAGAAAAAACAATTCTAAAATTTGTATGGAACCACAGAAGACCTTAAATAGCCTAAAGCAATCTTAATCAAAAAGAGCAAAATTGGAGGCATCACACTACTTGACTTCAAAATATACTACAAGTCTATAGTAATCAAAACAGCACTATACTGCCATAAATATAGATACATAGGCCAACAGAATGGAATAGAAAGCCCAGAAATAAACCCACACATTTATGGTAGATAGATCTACGACAGGGATGCCAAGAAGACCCAATGGGAAAAAGACACTTTCTTAAATAAATAAAGTTGGGAACACTGGTTATTCATATGCAGAAGAGTAAAAGTGGACCTTTGTTTCATACCATGTACCAAAATCAACTAAAAAATGGATTAAAGACTTAAATGTAAAACCTGAAACTGTAAAACTACTAGAACAAAATATAGGGGAAAAGCTCTATGATGTTGGTCTGGTAAATAACTTTTTGAATATGACCTCACAAGCCTTAGCAACAAAAGCAAAAACAGTCAAATGGGATTATATCAAACTCAGTAGCTTCTGCACAGTAAAGGAAACAACAGAGTGAAGAAACATTCCATGGAATGGGAGATGTGCTTGCAAACCATATATCTGGAACAGGGTTGATATCCAAAATATATAAGGAGTTCAAATAACTCAGTAGCAAGAAAACAAATAATCCAATTTTAAAATGGGCAAAAAACCTGAGTAGACATTTATCAAAAGAAGACATACAGCTGGGCTCGGTGGCTCAGCCTGTAATCCCTCGCCTTTGGGAGGCTGAGGTGAGTGAATTGCCTGAGCCCGCGGGTTCGAGACCCGCCTGGGCAGCAAGACCTCATCTCTACAATAAAAAAAAAAAATCAGCGGGGCGTGGTGGCGCATGCCTGTAATTCCGGTTACTCGGAAGGCTGAGGCGGAAGGATCACCGGAGCCCAGCAGGCCGAGGCTGCGGTGGCCGGGAGCGGCCACTGCACTCCAGTCTGGGCGACAGAGTGAGATTCCAACTCAAAAATAAAATAAAATAAAATAAAATAAAAAAAGACACACAAAGGGCCAACACATATGTGAACAAGTTGCTCAACATCACTGATCATTAAGGGAAATACAAATGGGATATATCATCACCTCGTTCCCTGTTAGAATGGCTATTATAAAAAAGACAACAAGTATCGGCAGGGATGTGGAGAAAAGAGAATCTTGAACACTGTTGGTAGGAATGTAACTTGATACAGCCATTATGTAAAATAATATGGAGGTTCTTCAAGAAATTGAAACTAGAACAACCATATGATCCAGCAATCCTACTACTGGGTAGATGTCCAAAGGAAATGAAATCAGTATGTTGAAGAGATACTTGCACACCTATGATCATTGCAGCATTATCCATAACAGCCAAGATTTGGAATCAACCTAAGAATGCATAAAGAAAATATAGGGCCGGGTGAGGTGGCTCAAGCCCGTAATCCCAGCACTTTGGGAGGCCAGGTGAGAAGATTGCCTGAGCCCAGGGGTTCGAGACCAGCCTGGACAACTTGGTAAGACCTCTTTTCTACAATATATCAAAAAATTAGCCAGAAGTGGTAGTGTGCACCTGTAGTTCCAGCTACTTGGAAGGCTGAGGCAGAAGGATCACCTGAGCCCAGCAGGTCGAGACTGTGGTGGCTGTGAGCGTGCCACTGCACTCCAGTCTGGGTGACAGAGTGAGACTCTGACTCAAAAAAAAAAAGAAAAGAAAAGAAAATGTAGCATGCATGAGGGAGACCCCCCCAAAATAGCAATTATTTTTATTTAAAAATTGTGTATTTGTTGTTACATGTTTAAACTTCAGTCAATTTCAAAGTACTCTTCAAAAGTACTCTCTATAAAGATGCAGTAACCTATCAAGATGATTTTTCCACTACTCAAAACAGTTTTTGAACTTGTTTATTTTGATATCTTTTAGTGCTTCTGCTATTTTTTTGTTTCACCTCTTCCACATCAGCAAAACATTTCCCTTTGAGGACTTTTTTCATCCAGGGAAACAAAACACAAATCGCTTGGGAGAGATCAGGTGGCTAGGGAAGGTGGATCATAGAGTCATACCCATGTTTTTGGTCAAAAATTGCCAAACAGCACAGTGTAGTCAGGTGCATTGTCATGGTGGAAGAATCAGTCACCTGTTTGCCACAACTTGGGATGTTTCTTCTGCAAATCATGACGTAAATGGTCAACCAAAGTTTTTATCTGGAAGTTTTGAGAAGGTTGAAGATGACTGAAATTTAAACAAGAAAGAATAAATATGTCATTTTTTATGAATATATTGTTTTGGGTCCCCCTCATATACATAATGGAATTATTTAGCCATCGAAAAAAAGAAAATCTTGTTTTTGCCTCAACATGAGTGAACTTACAGAACATTATGCTAAGTAAAATAAACCAGACACAGAAAGACAGATCTCATTTATAGAGATCTCATTTATAGAGGCAATCTTAAAAAGTTAAGCTCATAGAAGTAAAGAGTAAAATGGTGGTTATCATCACCTAGAGGTTGAGGGAAGAGTGGGCCTTGGGGAGATGTTGGTCAAATAATATAAAACATCAGACGAGGAGAAGAGTAAGTTCTAATGGTCTATTGTACACCATGGTGACTATAGTTAATAACAAGTATTGTATCCTTGAAAGTTGCTCAGAGAGTAGATTTTAAGTGTTCTCATGACAAAAATGTGATAAGTATGTGAGGTGGCACATATATTAATTAGCTTGATGGCGCCATTCAACAGTGTATACATATTTCAAAACATGATGTTGTATACCATAAATGTATTTAATTTTTGTCAAATTTTAAAAATTAGCCAAATTACCCCCTCAACTGGAACAAGGCAAGAATGCCCACATTCACTACTACTATTGAACATAGTACTGGAAGTTCTAGCCAGAGCAATCAGGCAAGAAAAATAAATAAAAGGTATCCAAGTTGGAAAGAAGACATCACACTATCTCTGTATGCTTATGATGATGATCTTATACCTAGAGAACCCTAAAGACTCCACCAAAAGACTCCTGGACTTGATAAATGAATTTGGTAAAGTTTCAGGATATAAATTTAACACACAGAGATCAGTAGTACTGCTATACGCCAGTAGCTACCAAGCTGAGAATCAATCAAGAACTCAATTTCATTTACAATAGCAGCCAAAAAGCTAAAATATCTAGGAATGTATTTAACAAGAAGGTGAAAGGTCTCTACAAAACTCTGTTGAAAGAAATTACAGAGGACACAAACAAATGGAGAAACATCCCATGCTCATGAATTGGAAGAATCAACATTATTTAAATGACCGTGTTTCCCAAAGTAATCTACGTATTCAGGGCAATCCCTATCAAACTTCCAACGTCATTTTTCACAGAATTAGAGAAAGAAAATCCTAAAATTCATATGGTACCAAAAAACCAGAACAGCTAAAGTAGTCCGAAGCAAAAATAACAAAGCTGGAGGCGTCACATTTCCTGACTTCAAATTATGCTACATGGCTGTAGTAACCAAAACAGCATGGTACTGGTACACGAGCAGACACATGGACCAATGGAACAGAATAGAGAATCCAGAAATAAATCCAAATATCTGCAATCAGCTGATCTTTGACAAAACAAACCAAAAACATACACTGGGGAAAGGACACCCTATTCAACAAATGATGCTGGGAAAATTAGATAGCTACATGTAGAAAAATGAATCTTGATCCCTATTTCTCCCCATATTAGACAATTAAGTGAAGATGGATTAAAGGTTTAAATGTCAGACCTGAAACCATAAAAATCCTAGAAGAAAGGAAAAACTCTTCTGGCCATTGACCTAGGTGAATAATTTATGGCTAAAACCCCAAAAGCAAAAGCAACAAAAACAAAACCAAATAAGTAGGACTTAATTAAGCTAAAAAACTTCTTCACAGCCAAAGAAATAATCAACAGAACATATAGGAAACCTACTGAACAGGAGAAGATGTTCGTGAACTATACATCTGACAAAGGACTAATATCCAGAATCTACAAAGAACTCAAATCAGCAAGAAAAAAGCAAATAATCCCATTTTAAAAATGGGCAAATGATATGAATAGAAATCTCTCAAAAGAAGATATATAAATGGCTAACAAACATATGAAAAAATGCTCAACCTCACTCATAATCAGGAAAGTGCAAATTAAAAGCACAATGAGATACTACCTTATACCAGTCAGAATGTCCATTATTCAAAAATCAAAAATCAACAGATGATGGTGTGGATGCAACACTTATATGCTGTTGATGGGACCGTAAATTAGCACAACTTCTATGGAAAGTGGTATGGATATTACTCAAAGAAGTAAAAGTATACCTACCATTTGATCCAGCAATCCCACTACTAAGTATCTACCCTTAGAAACAGAGGTCATTATGTTAAAAAAGACACCTGCACTGGCATGTTCATTGCAGCACAATTCACAATTGCAAAGATGTGGAATCAACCTAAATGCCCATCAGCCAATCAGTGGATAATGAAAATGTGGTATATATACACCATGGAATACTACACAGCCACAGAAAGAATGAAATCACGTCCTTTGCAGCAACATGGGTGGAACTGGAGATCATCATCCTAAGTGAACTGATTCAGAAACAGAAAACCAAGCATCACATGTTCTCATTCATCTGTGGGAGCCAAACAGTCACAAAGATGGAAATAATAGATACTGGGGATATGAGTAAGTGGGGAGGAGAGAGAGGGGTTAGGGTTCAGAAACTATCTATGGGGCACAATGTTCACTGTCTGGGGAATGGGCCACCTGAGACCCAATCCTCACCATTATACGATATGTAACAAATATGCATGTGTACCCCTGAATCTAAAATTTAAAATAGACAAATAGATAAATAAAGCAGTCATTACATTAAAAATTAACCAAATTTTAAAAAATTTTATGTTGAAAAGTCTGATGATTTAATTTTCTTTTTCTATAAGTCACTGAACATTTTTGCCTAGGTATACAAAGTTGTCGTTGTTTTGCTTTAAAGTACAATAATTTTGCCAGACTACATTGTGATGTTGGTCATTATTAAGTAGATATTTTCAGGCATTCCTCTGTCAGTATGTAGGTTAAAAAATTTTTAATGAACATTTAAAAAATTTTTGATTTTTAGTATTTGCTATGTCCCTTAACTTTGATTTTTCTTCTTCAAAGACCACTATTTCTCATGTTATATTTTTTGGGCCTATTATCAATATTTGTCGTTTTCTGTTAAATTTTTTACTTTTTTTTCAGAGCAAATTGTTTAACTATTTCTTTTAATTAAGTTGGAAAGTATTTAAATCTTTTAAGGCATTATACTTATTTCTCTTTTAATTTTTTAAGGTTCTCTTTTATATTTAACACTTTTCTTCCTTCTAGCTTAGTTTATTTTTGCAATGATTTTTTCTTTCATATCTAATTTTTTCCTGAGTTCTATCAATTAATTAGAAATTTTTAAAATTTCTAATTTTTTTAAATTATGATTTTTGTTTTTTCATGTTTTATATTATTTTCTTAATGTCTTTTAGCTTGTTTTAAAATAGTAAGTTATAATTTTAATATGTTTTGTGGGCATGTCTTTCCTTGTCCATAGGGATGTTAGTCTCCTTATTTATTTATTTATTTTTTAGAAAGCAGGATTTATTGAGAGGGTAGAAAAGCTCTCAGAGCAGGAGGGGCCCGAGGGGGTTGCCCTATTTTCCATTTTCCTTATCCTCTTATAACAATGCTGTAAGGGATTTCACCTAATACTTTTTTGTCACTCATTCTTTTTTTTTTTGGTCACTTATTCTTACATGAATAGTTTTCTTGACCTTTTAGTGGGAGGAATGGTTCAGACTGTCTTTATTTCAGAGATCTTCCTCTTTTGTTTATTTTGGTAAGGTATTAAATAATACAGTGACTAGCTTTCTGAAATTTCCGGGCTCTCTGTTCCTTCCTCGGTTGTATCTGGACTTTCTCCTTTGTCTCTGTCACTACTAGATTAGCCCAATTCTGATTCTACTCCCAGAAGTTTCTCCTCAGTGTGATGTTCTCTCCTGGAAAGGAGCTTTGACTGATTGGTTTCAAGGTCATGTTTCTAGCCTTCTCCCGCCCCTTTCAGAACTTAACAACAGCCCCTTATAGTCACTTTTTGGTCTGGGTGAAACTTTCCCTGGTTTCAACAGATGTTCTCAAATAGGTCTGCTGTGATTTTCAGAGTTTAGCTTTTGTCTACTCTGGTGTTTTTCTTGTTCTCAGTTTTCAGATACCTGTTGCTTCCTTCTGCTTCTATTATTCATGCAAGCATTGTCTCTACAAACTTGTATTTTGGGGTTTGTGGGCTGCTTTGTTGTCTTTTTGTTGTAAATGTTGTCCATGAGATTTTGGGTTTGTTATCCGATTGCTTTGTCTGCATTTAGAGGATGACTTGGTGAGATTAAAAAGTGATTCTGCAGTTACTCAGAAATCTTTTTTTCTGTACTTGGACTCTGAATGACTAGGGAGTCATTGCAGGATTTTGAGCAGAGGTGTGACGTGATCTAACTTGTGTTTTTAAAGACTCTATCTGGCTGATATACTGAGAATAGACCAAAGGGATGTAACGAAAGAAAGAAGTAGGGGAACCTATTGAAGAACGTTGCAGAAAATCAGGTGAGAGAGAATGTTGGTTTGGACCAGAGGAATAGCAGTAGAGTTAGTGAGAAATAGTCAGATTTGTATATATATTGGGTATGGTTGATAAGATTTCCTAATGGATTTGTATGAAAGAAAGTAGTTGAAAGTAACTCCAGTTTTGATTTGAGCAACCAGAAGAATGGAGGTGTTTTTAACTGAGATTAGGAGACTGAGGCTGCAGTGCAGGTAAGGTAGATTTTGGGGGTAAGATCAGGAGTTCAGATCGGAACATATTGAGCTTGAGATAGTTATTAGATTTCTTCTTCTTCTTCTTCTTCTTCTTCTTCTTCTTCTTCTTCTTCTTCTTCTTCTTCTTCTTCCTTCTTCCTTCTTCCTTCTTCCTTCTTCCTTCTTCCTTCTTCTTCTTCTTCTCCTTCTTCCTTCTTCCTTCTTCCTTCTTCCTTCCTTCTTCCTTCTTCTTCTTCCTTCTTCCTTCTTCCTTCTTCCTTCTTCCTTCTTCTCTGGAGTCTCACTCTGTCTCATCAGGCTGGAGTGCAGTGGCATGCTCACAGCCACCCCAGCATCAACCTGCTGGGCTCTGGCAATCCTTCCACCTCAGCCTTCCAAGTAGCTGGAACTACAGGCATGTACTACCACATCCAGCTAATTTTTTATTTATTGTAGAGACAAGATCTCACCAAGTTGCCCAGGCTGGTCTTGAACCCCCTGGGCTCAGGCAGTCCTCTCACCTCCACCTCTCAAAGTGCTAGGATTATAGGTGTGAACCACCATGCCCTGCCAGTTGTTAGATTTCTTTTTTTTTCCTCCAAAGATTTATTGAAGTGGAAACAAGTTGGTTGAATACTTCCTGGAAATTTCAAAAAGCAGTTTTAATGGCATTCAAAAATAGTTTTTAAAAAGTATTCTAGCAAAAGACTTCTTTGTAAACTAGATTATGTTATAAACATTTGTCTAAATCTTTTAGGAGTGTTGGTTGTTAAGAACTAGAGTTTATTCTTATTCCAAATCTATCTTGCACTCCTGAAAAACTGCAGAAAGGCACTTGAAAGCTGTTTTTTAAAGATATGGATTTCTTTTTTATTCTTGCTGGTAATATATTGCTGCACTGTGTATATGCAATTTTCATTCAAGATCATCGTGATGCTGAGAAGTTTCATTGATAACCTGTCCATCTCTAGTTTCAACTGTCTTAATCAGAAGGGTCCTTTTTGAGTGAGTATCAACCAGAGAGAGTGAATCCAGATTAGTTTCCCTCAGGTTCAGAGAGGAAAAGTTTGGAAGAGGCAGAGAAATCCTGCTCTCCTCACCTTCCAGCAGCTTCCTATAGGTGGCAATCTTGATGTCAAGAGCCATCTTGACATTGAGCGGGTCTTGGTATTCATAAAGGTGATGAGCCATTTCTTCCTTCATGTTCTGAATCTCATCCTGCAGGCGGCCAATAGTGGCTTGGTAGTTAGCAGCTTCAACAGCAGAGTTTTCTTCCATTTCACACATCTGGTGTTCCAGGTACTCATTAGTTCCTTTAAGGGCATCCACTTTACAGGTGAGGGACTGTACCTGTCCCAGTACTCATTGGACTCCTGCTTCGCCTGGTGCAGGGCATCATTGTTCCGGTTAGCAGCCTCAGAGAAGTCTGCAAACTTGAACTTGTACCATTCTTCTGCCTCCTGAAGGTTCTTTGCAGCCACACTTTCGTACTGCTGGTGTTTGTAATGCAGGGCAGCCATGAGATCAGGCTTGGAGACTTCCACATCAATCCAGACATGCTGTTCCTGGATCTGGGCCTGCAGCTCCTGGATTTCCTCATCATGCAGTTTCTTCAAAAAGGCGATCTCTTCTTGCAAGGATTCCACTTTACGTTCAAGGTCAAGATGTGCCAGAGACACATCGTCAACATCCTGTCTGAAAGATTGCAGGGTGCTCTTGGCTTCCTCCCTCGGAAGCATCTCCTGCAATTTCTCCCGGAGCCGCATGATGTCCTCGGCCAGATTGTCACACTCTATCTCGATGCAGGCCTTGTCGTTGGTGAGCTGGTCCACCTGCCGACGCAGCTCCTGCATCTCCTCCTCGTCCAGGTCCCACAGGCACGACTTGCCCTGGCCCTTGAGCTGCTCGAGCTCGGCCAGCAGGATCTTGTTCTGCTGCTCCAGGAAGCGCACCTTGTTGATGTAGCTGGCGAAACGGTCGTTGAGCTCCTGCTGCTCCACCTTCTCCTTGGTGCGGGTGTTCTTGAACTCGGTGTTGATGACATCGGCCAACGAGAAATCCACTGAGTCCTGTGGCAGCCTCACCCCGGCACGCTGCTCCTCCCGGGGAGATGCATAGAGGCTGTGCTTGGTGCTGGGGCGCAGCGCGCTGCCCAAGCTGTAGGCGCGCGTGGACGAGGTCGCGTGGCTTCGACTGGAGCTCAGCCGGCTGGGGGCGCCCAGGCCACCGAACATCCTGCGGTAGGAGGACAAGGACACGGACCTGGTGGACATGGCTGTGGAGGGTAGCGGTGGCGGTGATGGGCGGCGCCGACTGGCAAGCGAGGACGTGGTGGGTATGGGTGGTGAGAGCACTGCTGTGTCTCTGGCGTGGGGACTACGGAGCGAGAGTGGCAGAGAGAGCCAGTTGTTAGACTTCAGAGCGAAGATTTTCTTTGTGATCCTGTGAGTCCCACCATAGATAGCATGTTCTATAAAAGAAAGATTGTTTTCATAGACAATATGGAAAAGTTAGGTAAGAAAATAAAAATCATGCTTAATCCTACCACTCTCATTGTTAACATTCTAGTATGATTCTATCTCTATATGTAGCATACAGTATATATTTTTATAAAATTGAATTTGTTATATATACATTTTAAAATCCTCTTTCACAAGAGATGATCTGAGCATTTTCTAATAGTGAAATAGTCTTTGAAAACATGACTTTAATTGTATTTCATTATATGTTTTACTATAATAAATCTAACCATTTGGATTGTGTATTTTTTCACTCATTCCTTTTTCTGTGTGCATTCCAGCCCTGATGCTTTTAATCTGGAGGATTTGGTTTCCTGTAGTAATTGCTGTGTGTCATAATTCAGACCTGTGGTTTGGCAGTTAGCCTGGCTGTAGTGTTAACTGAAACTCATGGAAGAGCCATGCTTAAAATGAGTGTCTTGGAGGATTATTTTCATCTCAGTCATTCAAGACTTTGGCATAGACTCCATTTCTTGAGGAGTGGCTGCCACTATGAATGCTACAGAAGGAAAGGGGAGTGGGGACGGAGAAGAACTTGCTGAGTCACAGATATCTTGCCTTGCTGTGTCTGTCCTGTGGTTGTGGAAATATGCCGGGCACTACATTTTGAGGTACCAGTAAACTGGACGGTGATGAAATGGTAACTAGTTTAATACCCTAGTATACATCAGGCCTAAGTGTTGATTAATTTCTGGAAGGACTGAAGGAGTAGGAGAGATTTGATGAGATCCATGCAGCCTGCAGGTTATTGTCTAGAAAAGAAAATCAGGCTCATCATATCAGGCCCATTTCCCTTTAATAACTGTATCCTTTTGAACAAAGGTTAGCAAATGTTTTAATGTAAAGGGCCAGATATTTTTAACTTTGCAAGCCGTACGATTTCTGTTGTAAGCATTAAGCTCTGCTGTTGTAGAATATAAGCAGTCATAGATAGTATGGAAACAAATGGCCGTGACAGTGTTCTAGTAAACTTTATATACAAAGCAGGCAGCAAGCCAGAGTTGAGCAATAGTTTGTCAGCCACTGCTTTTGAAAATGTTTTTGAAGCCATGTCTCTACCTGTTAGTAATCATTATCCCAATCCCTGAGGATCAGAGTTTTTCTTAGAATACAAAGGTAGATCCTACAGGCCCAACTTGCAGGTCTGCATTCTGTCCATCATACTTTGCCACCTCTTAGGAAAAGGTATACTAAATAACTAGAACTCATGGGAAGAGAGAAAAGATGAGCCCAGAGAGCTGATGTGGGACTAAGAAGCAACTCTAAGATTTTGAGTGTGGAAAGTTTGTATAGCTCACCAACCAGACAGCGACCTCCTTGAGGTTTGAGACCACATCCTATTTTGTTCTCGTTTTCTATTTTAAATATCCATTCTTATAGCCCAGTGAGTGTATTTCTTGAACCAGATAAGTGCAGCACTAAGCAAACACTATTGTTTGTTTCTTTTCCCTCTTCTATCCTCTCCATCCAAGCAGCTCAGTGCATTCTTGGGGGTTCTCACTTGCCATTCTCTAAATGTACCAGGTTTTTCATTTAACGTGAATATTGATAGGATGGTCTTGCTGTGAGGAAGACATTACTTAAGACCACACACACAGAAAGACTACATTTTCTTAGGACGCAGTCTTAGATTGAGATTGGCACAAGTTTTTTGTAAAGGGCTAGATAGTAAATATTTTAGGCTTTGCAAACCATATGGTCTCTTCCTCAGCTACTGCCGTTGTAACATAAGAGCAGCCATAGATATACATGAATGAGTGTGGTTGTATTTCAATAAAATTTTATTTATGGATATTGAAATTTGAAGTTTATGTAATTTTTCATGTGTTATGAAATATTACTTTTTTGATTTTATAAAAAACATTAAACACAGTAAAAACCATTTTTAGCTTGAAGGCCAGACAAAACGTGTGATTGGATTTGACCTGTGACCCATAGGTTGCTTAACACAAATGTGTTTCAGAATTCAGAAGTTTTTGGATTTTAGAAAGATAATACAGTGTATGTAACATATGTAACATCTTCTCCTTATTCTGGGTCAGTACTCTATAATCAGAAACATTGATATTTTTGCATCAAAGAATATTATTATTTATGCCCAGTGTAATATAGACTATAAATAGAGTTCATATCAGGTTTTATTGCCAAATGAGATAAAGGAAAATGTTTATTTTGGATATCAGAATTCGAGGTAAGAGATTATGGTCCTGAAGATATCCAGTGGTCTGCTGGAGTTGGTTTGTTCCATCTCTGGACAGCCCATTTTGCATATCTTTTCCCAATTCTGCAGTCAGTGACATCATGTTGGTAGGTTAAAATTAGTTATGGTAGGAACACTTATACCATGAACATCCGTAAATGCAACAAATCACTTTTTTTTCCACAACACTATACGTACCTACTATATGTGTAGTGAGTTAGTATGTTTTTATCATCATGGTAAACCAACTTGTCTACACTACATAGTATAGAGCAAAATACTAAGGGTTTCAGAGAAGCATAGAATGTATAAATGAAGGTTGTCCATAGGACAGCAGTAAGAGATAATGGGATTAATGGGAGCTTTGGTATCAGACCACTATGGGTTCAGATTCTAACTCTATCATTTCTAGATTATGTGACCCTGGGAAAATCACTGACCTTTTCTGGGTCTCAGTTTACCCATATGAAAAATGAGGACTGGTAATATATCTTTCTTAAGGTTGTTTTTAAGGATTAAGTTAAAGATCACATTCAAAGTGCCTGACATGGAATAAACAGAAAATGTTACTCTGTGTTCACTATAGACTTTTTTTCCCCTGGAGAAGGTTATCTCTACAGACATGACTCAGATTCTCTAAAATCCCAAGTGCACCCACAGTAAATATCATGTAGCTTAGCACTTGGGTGTTTTCTAGTTGTTTCATACTTGTCAATTAGACATGATCTTCTTATAAAGACATGATAATTAACTTCTCTTGAGCATGCTCATATAAATTAATATTATATGTTTTTCCATGAATAGCTTTTACTCATTCACTTAATAGCTTTTATTGAGCATCCATTATATATTAATGTACTAGGTGCTAAGTGATAGTGAAACTATAAGACACAGACCTTCCTTAGAGTCTGGTGGTATGATAAGTAGTTGAACAAAGAAGACAACTATTTAAATGAGGGGAAATTAGGAGGCTTTTATAGTACTATGAGTGGGAAATGATGGTGATGTGAACTACGGTAGTGGCAATAGGAATGGAAAAGAGATTATCCTACTCAGAGATAAAGCCTATAGAACTGGATAACTTGAGAGTGATCTCACTTTCTTCCTGTCCTATTTTATTTCTCTAGCTCTGCTTTATGGATAAGTGGTGGTGCCATTTATCAAGACAAAATATACATTAGGAAGAGTAGATTTTGAGGAGAAGATGATGGGTCCAGTTTTGCACCATCATAGTGCTGAGGTGCATGTAGAGCATATGGGCAAAGTGTATATAATTCATCATGCATACCTGTATACACCTATGAGAGAGAATGGGAGGTGCTATTAATAATTATGCTGGGCCAGTAGGTATAAACTGGGTCTATCCTGGGCAAACCAGATTGTTCTTTACACAGGATAAGAATATCAAGCAAAGATTATTAGGATGAAGTCATTCAGGGAGAATATGTAGAGTGAAGGGAGCAGTGGGTTAAGTGGTGTTCTGGAGAAATAGTTAAGAGGGATAAAAGAATTTGGCTGTTTAGGCAGGACGAAAACCTGGAGCAGGTAGCCTCACAGAGTCCCAGGGAAAAGTCATCTTATTTTCACTTGTCTAGTATTTTAGCAGTGGAGCTCTTTTGAGAGACTCCTCATCAGTTAATGGTTATCTGTAATGAGAGATCATATACTTAAGGAAAGAGCTTTTACCATTTGTTAGAATACTGTTTGAATGACTTTCTATATATTAGGATATAAAACTCTTAAGCACTTCTGTTTTATAGTCAATTGGTCAAAATCTAATTCAACTTAAGTCCAAATGTCATTTCATGTTATATTGTATCCTAAGGTTACTAGATATTTAGTCAAATGTAATGGGTATAATCACTACAGGCTTAGAGTAAATTTCCAGGTCAAGAGGTAGAATACATTTATTCTGTAATATTGAATCCTGTAATACTGAAAATCAAAAACAGCACTTCCTTTTTCTTCTGTAGAAAATAGTATTTTTAAGAAAGTACAGGAAAACAGAACAAGTGAATATTTTGCATTCTCAGTGGTTTATGGTTGGCAGTTTTCCCTCTTAACATTTTATTATGAAAAAGTTCAAATATACAGAAGAAGGAATTTACCCACCAGCTAGTTTCTACAGTTAACGTTTTGCCATATTTACTTTATCATGTATCTGTCCATCTATCTGTCCCTCTAGTTATCCATCAGTACATCTTTTTTTAAAAAAGCTTTTCAAAAGAGTTGACTGGCAGTTTTTTTTCTTTTTCTTTCTTTCTTTCCTTTCTTTCTTTTTTTTTTTTTTAGGTGTGGCAGTTTTTCTAAGCAGTCTTATCTTTGTGGTTGTTTTTTTCCTTGATATTATAATTAAAGTGTCAACACATTTTATGCAGATGTTTCAGCTGACCCTTTTTCCTATTTCTAGAAATGTGAGGTTGCCAGTAATCACTATTAAACTTTGACTTAAAAAAAAAGGCTGGTAAATAGTGTCAGACCTGATTAGTGCCCTCTTTCTCATATGTTTTATAATCCAGACAATTAAAATTTTTAAAGTTATGAAAAATAATTTATAGGGTTTTTAAAACACTATTTTAAAAATGTAAATAAACTTGTATTTATGTTATGCTGTTTTCAGAGTGGAGAGATCTACAGACCAAGTCATCAAGCCAGTCAATGTGGGAGCTCTATCAAAATGGGTTGGAAAGATACCTCCAGATGTTTTACAAGACATGGCAATGATTGCACCCATGCTTGCCAAACTTGGATATGACCCATATGCCAATCCACCTAACTATGGAAAACCTGATCCTAAAATCCTTGAAAACACTAGAAGGGTAAGTGAGATTTCAAAAGTGATTGAGAAAACTAGATATGGAATTTGGTACCTGAGTAATTTTTTCTTATTTTATTTATTGCTATTTTATAATCAGAAAATTATTTTAAATTAGACAATTTCTATTTGTAGACCGCTTTATTATCAGAAGTCGTCCAGTGCATTTTAAGGATAACTCTGACTTTTCCCATGAACTTTGGGAGTAGTTTTCTCATGTATTTTGACCAGTTTCTAGGAATGGTTTTCACTGTTGGGAGATTTATTGTTATAGCTGATTACTACAAATGTGCATAAAGACCAGAATTATTAGTGACTTCTAGTTTCCTTTTTCTCTAAATTCAGTGACTACTTTACTTTTAAAACTTTGTTTGTTGAGGAACAATTTCTTGATACCTAAAAGCTAAACATTGGCTACATCAGAAGAATTACTAAACAGATACAATATACTAGCCCTCTGATTAGGAGAAAGTTGCTATTTAATTAAATTATGGTTTTTCTTTTAGTGAGATATGCTCACATCTTTACAAAATACTGTTTCAGAAAGTGCTGAAAACTCAAGGAGCTAATCTGAATATATAGCCTACCAGATGAGTCTATTTCAAATCAGACCTCATACATTCTTTTTTTAAAAAAAAATTGGTAAAGTGTACATAACATAAAATTTACCATCTTAACAATTTTTAAGTGTACAATGCACTGACATTAAGTATATTCACATTGTTGTGCAACTGTCACTACTATCCATCTCCAGAATTTTTTTCATCTTTCCAAACTGAAACTCTGTATCCATTAAACTGTAGCTGTCCATTCCCCTCTTCTCCTATTCTTTTTTCAAAACAAGTTCAAACAAGACAACCATGTTAGCATAAGTTCACTGAGTGATTTCAAGATTGAAATTCCTTGACTTTCTCTGGTATTCTCTTGTTTATGTCAGTGTCCTTTCCTCCCTACAATCTTATAATAAATCATCTCTTTATTCTGCCTTTGACACCTTTAATTGACAAACAAATTTATGACAAATTTATATCATGAGGCTAATTTTCATGCTAATATCTTTTTCTTAAGTGTTACTTTGATTTCCCTTTTCCAATTCATCATTAGCAAATGTATAGAAAGAACTGTCTTCTTTCTTTTTAAATAATTCTTTGTTTAAAAAGTTTGAACTATCATGTATGAAGGCAGATTTTTAATTTTTTGAATAATCACTACCTTTTTATCCTTTCATATAAGAAAATATTTTTACTATAAAAACATAAACTCAGCCAGGCTTGGTGGCTCAGCCTGTAATCCCAGTGCTTTGGGAGGCTGAGGTGAGTGGATTGCCTGAGCCGGCGGGTTCGAGACCCACCTGGGCAACTTGGCAAGACCTCATCTCTACAATAAATAAAAAAATCAGCCGGGCGTGGTAGCGTGTGCCTGTAGTTCCGGCTACTCGGAAGGCTGAGGTGGAAGGATTGCCGGAGCCCAGCAGGTCCAGGCTGTGGTGGCTGGGAGCAGCCACTGCACTCCAGTCTGGGTGATGGAGTGAGACTCCAACTCAAACAAACAAACAAACAAAAAAAAACATAAATTCATTATATAAAACTTATAAAAGTTAAGAGAATACAAATCACCTATAACATTACCCAGATACGTACCATTCTTAATATTTTGATGCATTTCCGCTCCTTCTTTATATTATGTTAAACAAAGGTAAGATTACATATCTTGTAGTTTTACTTTTATACACACAAAATTTTGTATCCATGCTTTTTAAATTTGTTTTACTGTTTATGTTGTGTATCTTCATATAAGCCACCCTAAACCCTTTCTGAAACAGTTGTAAATGAATGAGTAAATGAACAAATAAAATATATTTCCCTGGAGATGTTCTGTCATTCATTTTACCATTCATTCATCTTTTATTGTTTACTATTTTCTCATTGACAAATTATACAGCAGTGACCATCTCTGCACATGCTAAATTTCAGGTGTTTTTTTTTTTTTTTTAAGAGTAGACTAATAAAAGTGGATTTAAGCAAGGTCAAACTGAGATTTTTTTAAGTGCTTGATATATGTTGATAAATTTAAAAAAAAACCCTTTGAACTATCAGTATAATGCAGGTGATCTTATATTAGATTTTTGTTAATTATAATAGATTTTATCAATTAACATAGTTGAACATTTTCCAGTTATTAGTTATATGTATATATTCCTTTATAAACTGTCTTTAAGTGTTTAAAAACTTTTGTATGTATTAAAGTTTTGTGAACTACAATCTGCTAAAATGAAGCATATATCAGTATAGCATCCTACTTTCAGAGTCCTTGATAATCTCCTTATAATTGGTAATTCATAGCTTTCTTCTTTGCATAGTACTGAAAGGGTTTTTTATAAGCCATGATACATGTACAAATGATATTTTGAGGTTTCCCAGACAGTAGACATTATAGTTTTCCTACATGCAAGTGCGCTTGGCTAGATTATCCTTCACTTTCTTGAGTGGTAGATTGGGAATGCTGTGGTTTGAATCCATGTGACTAAAGAATTTATTTCATACACTAGCGGTTTTGAAAGGATTTCAAAGTACACACTGGGGGAAGAAAACACCTTTTTTTTCCTGTCTCTGCCTATCTCTGAAGTGACAAATAACTTTGAGAAAGCAAAGATAAAATTTGAATTATAATTGTATTTTGAGCCCTTTGTAGTAATACATGAAAGCTGACATTCTTGTTTTGTGAGGTTGGGTTCTGTAGGCCTTATTGAAAACTAAATCCTTTGTATCTTCAAAGCTTTTTTTGTCTGAAGTAACTTGGATGCTAATATATCCAGCATTGATGATCATGAGGTTTTATAAAGTAATACTTGGAAAGGGATTTTGATTTTCAACTGTGATATGAGATGAACTCAAGAGAACAAAGGTGACTGGGGAAAGTGTTCCCTTATTTATGAGGTGATGGGGGAGAAAAATAACATTTTGACTGGGATTATAGAATTAATATTTCTAGGCCAAAATTACTGCTTTTTATACAGTTCTGGGTAGCCTGGAAGTAATGATTATTCAGCACATTTTAGAGGCATAATGAATAGAAAATCATGTGCTTTATGGTTACCATGACTCACACAGTAAATTGGAAATGACACACTAACATATTCCACATCCTTTCCCACCATAGTCCCAAAATTATAGCACATTTCAGTAAATAATACTCTCTAGGTTACGTCTTCAGCTTTCTCTATAGGTTCTTAACCTTTTTAGACTTAGGAACTTTTTTTGTTGTTGTTGTTTTTTTTGAGTTGGAGTCTCACTTGGTCGCCCAGACCGGAGTGCAGTGGCTGCTCCCGGCCACCGCAGCCTCGCCTGCTGGGCTCCGGTGATCCTTCCGCCTCAGCCTTCCAAGTAGCTGGAATTACAGGCATGTGCTACCACGCCCAACTGATTTTTTGATTTATTGTAGAGATGAGGTCTTGCTGCCCAGGTGGGTCTCGAACCCGCAGGCTCAGGCAATCCACTCACCTCAGCCTCCCAAAGGCGCGGGATTACAGGCTGAGCCACCGAGCCCGGCAGGAACTTTTTTGAGAATCTGATGAAACCTGTGGATCCCTACCTCAATAACATACATGCATACATAACATAGAATTTTACCCACAATCTCAGTGGATTCATAGATGTCCCTGAAGGACTCTATCATATTAAGGGCTCCTATTTTTTGTTTTGTTTTGTTTGTTTCGTTTTGTTTCGTTTCACTCTGTTGCCAAGACTAGAGTGCAGTGGCACAGTCATAGCTCACTGAAGCCTCCAACTCCTGGGCTCAGCCTCCCGCTAGATAGGATTACAAGTGTGTGCCATCTGTACTTGGAGTGCCTGGGAACCCAAGAGCAGACACAAGGAACAGAGTCCTCAGGGCACATGGCTCAAGCCCAGAAACAGTTCAAAGACTTCGTTGCTAAACTTAAAGAATGAGCTGAAAAACAGATCCAAGTTATGGGTATCCCAATGAACACTTGAGTAGAGGAAGAGCAACTGATCAAATGGAAAAGCAGGCACCAGGGTGCAGAACCCACAGTAGCAGACAAGGAGAAACCTGAAAATGAAATGAGCTGGGACAGAGGGATAGATTACATCCCTAAACCAAACAGTAAGAAATCATGGCTGTTAGAATTGATGTTCTTGCATTGAAAGTAGAACCTGAAATGCACACTTGTGTTTTCTGGTTCCCATAGCCAGCAAAAACTGTTTCTTCCTGTTTTTCTTCTGTCTCCATACATAGCATTCTTATTTATTCAGCTATCCAAATTAGGACTACCCAGCTTTGTAGATTGCATGTAATTAATTGATCTCCAAGTTTTCTTGATTCTGCATTTGAAAATATCTAGAATCTTCTGTTATTTCCTTTCAACTGCCTTGGAGCAGTTTTTCCTTATTTCTTACATGAAGAATGGCAGTAACCTTTTTTTAAAAAATGTAGTCATTCTTCTTCTTTTTCTATACTCTGTGAAAGTTATTTTTTTCAAAACTTGAATCTGACGGTATCATCTCCTTAACATAAAATTCTTGACTAGTTCCACTGTTAATTCAGGATAAAGTCCAGATTTTTTAGAATGACATTACTTTGCAAATATTTGGGTATTTTATCATTATAATTTTTTGATGATTTCTAAATTAATTCCATTATGGTCAGAGAACACAATCACTGTGGTTTCAGTCCTTTGAAATATATTAAAAGTTCCTTTATGGCCAGCATATGATCTCACATGTTCACTTGAAAAAAAAAATGTTTATTTTGTGATTGTTGCAGAATTCTGCAAATATCAATGAGGTCAAGTTTTTTCATAGTGCTGTTCAAATCTAATTTTTATTTGATTTTTTTGGTCTAGCTTTGTCGAATTTTGTGAAAACTATATGAATTTTTTCTATTTTTCCTCTTATTTATATCAATTTTGCTTCATGTAATTAGGATTTATATAATTAGGAGCATACTCACTTAGATCTTGAAGAATTAATTCTTATGTATTTATGAAATATCTCTCTTCATCTCTGATGTTACTCTCTGATGTCTACTTTTTCTGATATGAGTATAACCTTAACAGTGTTATGTATAGTTACATGGTATATTTTCTCATCCTTTTCCTTTTAATCTGTCTCCGGCTAACAGTCTGGCCAACAATCTAATCTGGCTAACAATCATTCAGTCCTTAAGCAAGTCATAATCGTTTTGCTGGTGGAATGTCCTTTGCTATCCTTTCCACAGTATTCACAGCATCTTTACCACGAGTAGCTTCCATCCCAAGAAACTACTTTCTTTGCTCATCCATGAGAAGCAATTCCTCATCCATTCAAGTTTTATTATAAGATTGCAGCAATTTCGTCCCACCTGTAGTCTCTGCTTCTAATTCTAGTTCTGCTATTTCCACCACATCTGCAGTTTCCTCCTACACTGAAGTCTTGAACCCCTCTAAGTTATTCATAAGGGTTAGAATCAGCTTCTTCCAAATTTATGTTAATGTTGAAATGTTGACCTCCACCCGTGAAATCAAAAATGTTCTTAATGGCATTTAAAATGGTAAATTCTTTCCAGAAGGTTTTTAAATGATTTTGCCTAGATCCATCAACAGGATCACTATGTATGGCAGCTTCAGCCCTACTAAATGTATTTCTTAACTAATAAGACTTGAAAGTTGAAATTACTCCTTGACCCATGGGCTACAGACTGAATGTTATGTTAGCAAACATGAAAACAATATTCATCTTCTTGTATATTTTCATCAGAACTCTTAACCAAAGTTGCATTGTAAATGAGCAGTAGTGTTTTAGAAGGAATCTTTTTTCCTGAGCAGTAGGTCTCAACAGTGGGCTTAAAATAATTCAGTCATCCATACTGTAAACAAATGTGCTTTTTATCCAGGTTTTGTTTTTCCATTCCTATAGCACAGGGTAGATTTAGCATAATTTTCAGAATGGTAAATGAGCATTGTCTTCAACTTAAAGTCACCACCTTCATTAGCCCCTAGCAAGAGAGTCATTCTGTCCTTTGAATCTTTAAAGCTAGGTATTGACTTCTCTTGTCTAGGTATGAAAGTCCTAGATGTCATCTTCTTCCAACAGAAGTCAGTTTCATCTACATATGATGTTTAGTGTAGCCACCATCATCATCTTCTGGATGACTTGCTGTAACTTCTAGCACCTGCTGTTTCACCTTGTACTTTTGTGTTATGGAAATAGCTTCTTTTCTTAAACCTCATGAACCAATCTTTGCTAACTTCCAGCTTTTCTTCTGCAGCGTCCTGAACTCTCAGCCTTCACAGAATTTAAGAGAGTTAGGACCTTGCTCTGGATTAGGCTTTGGCTTAAGATCAGGCTGGCTTGATCTTTTATTCAGTCCATTAAAAGTTTCTCCATATCACCATTAAGGCTGCTTCACTTTCTTGCCATTTTGTGTTCACTGGAGTAGCACTTTAATTTCCTTCAATAACTTTTCCTCTGCATTTACGACTTGACTGACTACTTGGTGTGAGAGGCCTGTCTTGGCTTTTGACATACCTTCACTAAGCTTGATCATTTCTAGCTTTTGATTTAAAGTGAGAGTTATGTGACTATTCTTTTCATTTGAACACTTATAACCCATCATAGGGTTATCAATGTCCTTTTTTCAACATCAGTGTATCTCTGGGAATAGGGAGACCCAAGGATAGTGAGAGAGATGGGAACAGCTGGTTGGGTGAGTAGTTAGTTAGACATTGATTAAGTTTTCTTTTGTTTTTTTCCCTTAGAAACAAGTTTATTTTCCGCCAGCCTTATTTCCATGTTGCTTAAGAGCCTGTGTTGCTTAAGAGGTTAAGACCACTCAGTGGTTGTCCCTACCGATTCAGTGGCCTGAGCAGTGGGAGCTGCAGACCAGTCTTCTGTGGCAGGCTGAGCACTCCAGTCTTCAGTAGGAAACTGCTGAATTGGCGTGGAGGGCACCTGCACACCTTCAGACCAGTCTGCAACTTCAGGCTGCGTAGCAGTGAACTCAGGAGCTGGAGCAGTCCATTCACCCTGAAGTTCTTCTTTGGTCACAGCTTTTTCGCAGCAGCCTGCTCTTCCTTTTCAATCTCTTCAGGATCTCTGTAGAAGTAGAGATTGGGCATAACCTCCCACGGGTGTTCACGGGAGATGGTGCCACGCATGCACAGAACTTCCCGAGCCAGCATCCACCACATCAGACCCACTGAGTGAGCTCCCTTATTGTTGCATGGGATGGCAATGTCGACACAGCAGAGGAGAGTCTGTGTTACACAGAGCAATGGTGGGCAGGTTAGCATAAGATGCCTCTGTGAGAAGCTGGTGGTCAGCCCTGGGATCAGTAACCACCAGCAGACGGGGCTCCCGGAAGGCTCCCTGGATCTGGTTGGTGAAGGTTCCAGGAGTGAAGTGACCAGCGATAGGAGTGGCTCCAGTGGCAGCAGCAAACTTCAGCACAGCCCGCTGGCCAGTATTCCTGGAAGATATCAGCAGGGTTTCCAATGGCAACAATGGCACGAGCTGCAAGCAGAAGCTTCTCCCAGTTCCTCTTCAGATTTATAATGTAGATGCCATCACTCTTCCTTTTATAGATGTACTGTTCCATTTGGAAGTCAAGGTTGGTACCACCTAAGTGGGTGCCTGCTGCAAGAAATTTGAGGACATCCTCCTCCTTCATTTGCAGGACATCAAGGGCTCCGGACATTGTGAAAGTTTCCTTCTAAGTTATGACGGGAATTGAGAACAACGCCGTATGGACCCCTCTGTGGGTAGCGCGGAAAGTTGATTAAGTTTTCTGTTTAATATGGGCTCAATTCATGATGCTGTAAGACAATTACATACTAACATCAAGGATCACTGATTCCACATCACCAAAACTTATATAATAATAATGAAAAACATATAATAATAATAATAATAATGAAAAACTTATATAATAATAATGAATAATGAATCTATTCGAAAGAATATATTCAAATATGAGGCTCAGCTGGGCATGGTGGTTCAGCCTGTAATCCCAGCACTTTGGGAGGCTGAGATGAGAAGACTGCCTGAGTCCAGGGGTTTGAGACCAACCTGGGCAACTTGGTGAGACCGCTTCTCTACAATAAGCCACAAAAACTAACCGGGCATAGTGGTGTGTGCCTGTAGTTCCAGCTACTTGGAAGGCTGAGGCGAAAGGATTACCTGAGCCCAGCAGGTCGAGGCTGTAGTGTGTGTGTGCCACTGCACTCCAGCCTGGGCGACCAGAGTGAAACTTCAACTCAAAACAAACAAACAAAAAAACAAATATGAGGCTCTTGGAGTTATAGCTCAGCTCACAGGGATTCTGCCTTATGTGAGAAATGCTCCTTTATCCAGAGGTGAGTCTCCAGAGACCATGGCTATACTCTATGACTGTATATCAGTCTGGGTTCAGTTGGGGAAAGATTGAGCCACTGTAAGTATTATAGGAGTGAGAGATTTAATATATTAATTAAGGCTGATATAAATGTGGGAGGAAGGCAGAAGTGAAGGCCTGCAAATTTTTATTGTGTATTGGGCATGTTGTTTAAAACAGGAGTAAAGAATAAACTAGATAGAGCTATACTTGAAAGATCAGAAAAATAGGCATAGTTGACTAACCTAAAGCTCTGGTGGGTGGAGAGCCAGCGTTTGCAGAGAAGTATTAGAAACTAGATGTAGCTGCCAAAGTAGGACTTCAGTGTGAGAACCTGAGGAAAGGCCTGTGAAGCATGCAGTGGGGATGAAGTGGAAACATGAGGAGAGGACATGAGAGCCACTGCATCTAACTGCCTTGACCTCCTGAGAATAATGACTTCTGCTTCATTTCCACTTGCCAAAGCTCATAAATGTTTCTCTCATGGGCAGTATGTGTGACTCAGAACCACACAGGGAAGGGAATTCTGGGACACTTAATTTTCTGCCATAGACAGTAGTGATGTAGTCCAGTTGACCATCTGGCATAGTATGTTCCTTTGCCTACCTGGCATATATAACCGTTTTAAGCATATTTAACCAAATAAAGATAGAAGCAACTTTATGCTCTGCTTAACATGATAGATACATCTACCCCTTAAAAACTGAGCACCCTAACCATCTTCCCAAAGAGGAAACAACATGTTTCACATTGTTACTTTATCCATTTCTGGGTGATATTAATGTATACTGCTAGCCGAGTCACATTTTTTCCTTGATGTCCTAAAACTTAGCCATTATTGATACACCTTATATTAGAGAGTATTGGAAAGGGAAAAGGGGAAAAAAGAAATTAGTTAATATATTCAGATATGCTCATATCAAGGCAAGGAAGAATATCTGAAAAACTGTTGTAGTCCTAATTTCTGTACCTGTCATGTGATCATGGATGGTTTTATAATTTTTCTTTCTCTAGCCATTCCTTGTTCCTTTGGCCCTCAAGAGTCACCTCAGAGTGTCTGAGTTCTTTGTCCTATGGGGTGTCCTAAACCTTCCTTCTTAAAGCATGTGTGCTAATAAATAGTCATATTGCTTTGCTGCAATGTCCTGTTAACTTTTCATAATAAACAAGTATAATAGAAAATCCTAGGTTCTTGGGAATTTCTTTCCATCTTCCATTGAGTGTTTTTATCCATTGTGTATTTTAAACTCAATATTCCCTTGATAATCAGGATTAATAAGCCTAGCTAATATAGTAACTAACTTCCTTGTGCCTTGGCTAAGTGGCATGAGGAGCCAGAAGTATTGAGTTACCAGTCTCAGCTTTCTGTTCAATAGAAGAAATGTTGTGTTCCCAAAGGAAGCATTTTCCCCTTGGGAATTAAGATCTGTACACTAGCAGAGCCCAAAGCTGCTGGTAGTTTTTTAGAGGAGAAAGATTTTTATAAAGTTCATCTCTTTAATGAATGTAGGGCTGTTTTTTCTTCTTGTTTCCATTTTGATAAATTGTACTTTTTTTTTTTGAGTTGGATTCTCACTCTGTTGCCCAGGCTGTAGTGTGGTGGCATGCTCATAGCCACCACAGCCTCGAACTGCTGGGCTCAGGTGATCCTTCTGCCTCAGCCTTCCAAGTAGCCGGAATTACAGGCACACACCACCACACCTGGCTAATATTTTTAGTTTATTGTAGAGATGAGGTCTCACCAAATTGTCCAGGCTGGTCTCGAACTCGTGGGCTTAGGCAATCCCCCCACCTCAGCCTCCCAAAGTGCCGGGATTATAGGCGTGAGCCACCTTGCCCTGTGATAAATTTTATATATATATTTGTTTTTTTGAGTTGGAATCTCACTCTGTCGCCCAGATTGGAGTGCAGTAGCATGCTCCTGGCCACTGTAGCCTCGACCTGCTGGGCTCTGGCAATCCTTCCTCCTCAACCTTCCAAGTAGCTGGAACCACAGGCGTGTGCTACCGCGCCCGGCTAATTTTTGACATATTGTAGAGACGAGATCTTGCCAAGTGGCCCAGGTGGGTCTTGAACCTGCAGACTCAGGCAATCCACTCGCCTCAGCCTCTCAAAGTGCTGGGATTACAGGCTGAGCCACCGAGCCCGGCCTATATTTTTTAAAGCAATTTGTCCACTTCATTTAAGATGTCAAATTTGTTGGCATAAAGTCACAGTATTTTTTATAATCCTCTGTCTATAGAATTGATGGTAATAACTTTTTTATTCCTCACTGTGATCGCCCCTCTATTCTTCCTCCTGTGTTCATACCCTTATGTGATCCTCTTCCCTTGACTGTGGGCAGGACCTGTGACTTGCTTCAAACTAACAGAAAACAACAAAAGTGGTGGGATACATGATTACATTATATAAGATTATAGCACTGAACTTGCTGGAATATGTACATCTCTCTCTCTCTCTCTCTCTCTCTCTCTCTCTCTCTCTCTGGGACATTGTGAATATTGTCTTGTGTAGAATCTGAATATCTTTTAAATCTCCTGGTGAATGTTTATATTTTGGTTTTAGCAGGCAGTCAACCCAGTTATACTGAATTATAAATTGTTTTGCCTTCTGCTGGCAGTGATTCAGATCTCAATTTGGTTCTCAAAGCAAAGTCTTTGTTAAGCTGGTTTGGATTCATTTTGTGCTTGTGTGGTTCAGAGGTTAAGCTGAGACCGGTGTAGGTTCTTGCAAAGAATTGGGAAGCTCCAGGTTGGGCACAGTGTCTCACGTCTATAATC
>NW_007232038.1:0-68568 GCF_000164805.1 Carlito syrichta
TTGCCTTCAAGAGACTCACCTCACTAGAAAGGACACCCACAGACTCAAAGTAAGAGGATGGGAAACAAACTTTCAGGTGAACAGAATACAAAAGAGAGGAGGAGTAGTGATCTTAATTTCAGACAAAATATACTTCAAGCTATTAAAAATAAAAAAAAAGATATGGAAGGCCACTACATAATGATAATAGGCTCAATCCATCAACAAGAAATATCTATCCTAAATATATATGCAACCAACATAGGTGTGCCAACTTTCATAAAGCAACTTCTAGGAAAACTAAAGAAAGATATTGACTCTAACACCATCATAACTGGGGACTTTAATACCCCACTCACAACCCTAGACAGATCATCAGGAAAAAAAATCAGCAAGGAGATCTGGAACATCAATGTGACTTTGGACCAAATGGACTTAATACCTACAGAACACTCCATCCAAAGACCACAGAATACACATTCTACTCATCACCACATGGAACATATTCTAAGATCGACTACATACTCCGCCATAAATCAAGCATAAACAAATTTAAAGGACTGAAATTCTGCCATGCACCTTCTCAGAGCACAGTGGAATAAAAATAAACATTGACACCAACAAAGTCCCCCCAAAACCCACAAAGACATGGACACTAAACAGCAAGATGCTGAACAACTCCTGGGTCAATGATGAAATCAAAACAGAAATCAAAAGATACCTGGAAACAAATGAAAATGAAGAAACATCTTACCAAAATCTCTGGGATGCCCTGAAAGATGTAGTAAGAGGGGAATTTATATCCCTTAAAACACATGTGAAGAAAATGGAGGGAACAGAAATTCACAACCTAACAAGCCACCTAAAGAAGTTGGAAAAGCAAGGCCACAAAAACCCTAATTTCAGAAGAATCCAGATCACCCAAATAAAAGCCCAAATCCAGGACATAGAAGACAAAAAGATAATACAAAAAATCAATGAAACAAAAAGCTTGTTCTTCAAAAGGGTAAACAAGATCGATGGTCCCCTAGCTAGACTGACCAAGAAAAAACGAGAAGAAAACCAAATAAGCACAATCAGAAACACAAAAGATGAAGTGATATCTGACCCTGAAGAAATACAAAAGATCATTAGAGACTACTACGTACACTTGTATGGAAACAAACTTGAAAACCTTAAGGTAATGGAGGACTTTCTGACATCACACAACCTACCTAGATTGGAACAAGAAGAAATTGAGACCCTAAAGAGACCAATAACAATCAAGGAAATCGACTACATAATAAGAAAACTACCTACAAAAAAAAGCCCTAGTCCAGATGGCTTTCCAGCAGAATTCTATAAGACATTTAAGGAGGAGCTGATACCAATCCTACTGAAGGTATTCCAGGTGATTGAAAAAGATGGAACACTCCCCAAATCATTTTACGAAGCCAACATCACATTGATACCCAAGCCAGGTAAAGATCCAACAAAGAAAGAGAACTACAGGCCAATAACTTTGATGAACATAGATGCTAAAATTCTCAGCAAGATCCTAGCAAACGGGATTCAGCAATACATCTCAAAAACCATCCACCATCACCAAGTAGGCTTCATTCCTGGGATGCAAGTCTGGTTCAACATTCGTAAAACCATAAATGTAATTAAATACATCAGCAGATGTCAAAACAATAACCACATGATCATATCATTAGATGCAGAAAAAGCTTTTGAAAAAATCCAGCACCCCTTCTTGATAAAAACCCTCGAACATCTAGGCATATGGGGAGAATACCTCAAAATAGTAAAAGCCATCTACAAGAAGCCCACAGCCAGCATACTCCTAAACAGACAAAAATTGGAACCATTTCCCCTGAAAACTGGAACAAAACAAGGATGCCCACTCTCACCCATCCTGTTCAACATGGTATTGAAAGTCCTGGCTCCAGCAATCAGAGAAGAGAAGGCAATCAGGGGTATCCAAATAGGAAAAGAGGAAGTCAAGTTATCTCTCTTTGCAGACGATATGATTGTGTACCTTGAAAACCCAAGAGAATCTGTCAAAAACCTCCTTACACTGACAAAGGCCTTTGGCAAAGTCTCAGGATAGAAAATAAATGTGCAAAAAGCAATTGCATTTCTTTACACCAATAATAAACAAACAGAACCCCCCAAAAAACCACAATTCCATTCACAATAGCCACCAAAAAAATGAAATACCTTGGCATCTTCCTAACCAGAGACGTGAAAAACCTTTACAATGAAAACCACAAAACTCTGCTCAAAGAAATCAAAGATGACACAAACAAGTGGAAAAATATCCCATGCTCATGGATCGGAAGAATCAACATTGTGAAGATGTCCATCTTACCTAAGGCAATCTACAAATTCAATGCAATACTCATCAAATTACCAGCAACATTCTTCTCAGACCTAGAAAAAATAACACAGGAATTCATATGGAAACACAAACATCTAAGAATAGCCAGAACAATCCTCATCAAAAAAAAAAAAAAGCAGGAGGTATCACATTACCCGACTTCAAACTTTACTATAAAGCTACAATCATCAAAACAGCTTCAACCTCACTAATCATCAGGGACATGCAAATCAAAACCACACTGAGATACCACCTAACTCCAGCCAGAATGGTAATTATCAACAACTCAAAAAATAACAGCTGCTGGAGAGGGTGTGGTGAAAAAGGAACACTCCTACACTGTTGGTGGGAGTGTAAATTAGTGCAATCTCTGTGGAAAACAGTGTGGCAATTCCTAAAAGCTCTAAATACCAACTTCCCATATGACCCCACAATCTCCCTACTGGGAATATATCCTGAAGAACTCAAATCACTCTATAAAAATGATACCTGCACAAGTATGTTTATCGTAGCATTGTTCACAATAGCAAGAACCTGGAAGCAACCCTGCTGCCCATCAAAAGAGGACTGGATTAAAAAAATGTGGTACATATACACGATGGAATACTACGCAGCCATAAAAATGAACAAAATCATGAATTTCACAGCAACCTGGATGGAACTAGAGTCTATAATACTGAGTGACCTCTCGCAAAAACAAAGATCCGAGTATCACATGTTCTCACTCATATAATGGACCTTGAACATCCAATGTAATACTATAAGAAAATGACTGACAGTAGTGGGAAACTATGGGGGGGGTAGGGAGATGGGACTAACGGTAGCAAATATCTGTCTGGGGATGGGGAAGCACCTCTTATCAATAGGGTGCCTGAATGAAACGTATTTGTATACCTAACCCTTAACTGTACCCCACAACATCATAATAAAAAATATTGATTATAAAAAAAATGAAAGAAAAAACAAACAAACAAAAAAAGGACATATCACCTAAGCATAAACAATTTAAAAATAAGAAGCAAAACAGCTTAAGCAAAAGGCAGATGGGGAGGGGAAGCTAAGAACAGGCTTTTCAAAATATTCAGAAGTTAATTAACAAATAAACTTTAAACTCTACTGAAGGATATTAAAAGATCAAATGAAAAGACATACCTTGCCCTTGGATAAGAAGACTGAATGATATGAAGTTCCTGATTCTCTGCAGATTGATATATAAATACAAAGAAACTCCAATCAAAATATCAATAGGTTTTGATGGGTGGAGAGGATCTTGAAAAAAAGTGATACTGCAGTCCATTTGGAAAAAGACAAATAGGTAAAACGATCCAAGAAAATCTTAAAAACTAGTTTTATAAGGAACTGTTCTTACCAGCTATTAAAATGTATATGACAAATTTATGTTTAAAATATTTATACTGGCACAAGAATAACACCTCTCAACAAGAGTTCAGAAATAGGCCTCACCACATAAAAGAATGAATTAGATAATAAAGGCAGAAATTAATTACGTTGAATATTCAATATTCAATAAATGATGTTGAAACAAAAAAAAGTTTTCTCTACTTTAAAATGGTCATTCTAAAACCCAAGCATAAAGTTTGTGCTCTTAGAAAAATAAACAAAGTATATTAATAAGGAGGTATATGACTATAAGCACTCTTCGCTGAATTTTAAAAAACTTTATCTTTTTAAAATTTTATACTTTAATGATGTGGGGCACAATTCAGGGTTAGGTATACAAATGATCATTATACAGGTGCCCTTGTGGATGGGGTGTGCCCACCCCTCCCCCACCACCACACCGGAAGTTTCCCACTACTGCCAATCCTTTTTTAATAGTATTATGATAACTGTGCAAGTTCTGCTTATGAGTGAGAACGTGTGGTACTCAATTCTTTGTTTCTGTAATAGATCACTCAGTATTATAGACTCTAAGGACATCCAAGTTGCTATGAAGTTCATAATTCTGTCCTTCTTTGTGGCTGTGTAATATTCCGTTGTGTATATGTACCACATTTTTTTATCCATTTCTCTTTCGATGGGCAGCACGGCAGATTTCATGTTTTTGCTATTGTGAACAAAGCTGCAATAAACATGCATGTGCAGGTATCTTTTTCATAGGGTGATTTCAGTGCCTTCAGGTACATTCCCAGCAGGAGGGTTGTGAGGTCATATGGGAGGTCGATTTTTAGATCTCTTAGGAATCTCCATACTGTTTTCCACAGAAGCTGTACTAGTTTGATTTTTAGATCTTTTAGGAATCTCCATACTGTTTTCCACAGAAGCTGTACTAGTTTGATTTTTAGATCTTTTAGGAATCTCCATACTGTTTTCCACAGAAGCTGTACTAGTTTGATTTTTAGATCTTTTAGGAATCACCAAACTGTTTTCCACAGAGGTTGTACTAGTTTACACTTCCACCGATGGTGTAGAAGTGTTCCCTTTTCCCGCATCCTTACAGGCATCTGTTGTTTTTTGATGATGGCCATCCGGACTGGAATTAGGTGGTATGTTAATGTGATTTTATTTGTATTTTTTTGATGACTAGTGAGGCTGAGCATTTTTTCATGTATCTGTTGGCTACTCCTAGGTCTTTTTTTTTTTTTTTTTTTTTTTTTTGAGAAGTGTCTCTTCATATCTTTTGCCTACTGTGTAATGGTTCTTTTTTTCTTTTTGGCACATTTGAGTTCCTTGTAGATCCTAGATGTTAGGCCTTTGTCAGATACACAGCTGGCAAATATTGTTTCTCAGTCTGTGGGCTATCTCCCCACTCTCTTGATTGTTTCTTTGACTTTGCAGAAGCTTGTCAGCTTGATGAGGTCCCACTTGTCTATCTAATCTCTTATGGCATGGGCACTTGGGGTTTTGCTCTGGAATTGGTTGCCAGTTCCAACTTCCATAAGAGTGTCTCCTGCATTTTCTAAGGTTCTTATAGTTTTTAAGTTTTTACATTTAGGTCTTTGACCCATTTAGAGTTGATTTTGTGTATGGTGTTAGATAGGGGTCTTGTTTTAATCTTCTGCATGTGGTCAGCCAGTTTTCCCAGCACCATTGACTGAATAGGTTCTCCTCTACCCAGTGGTTGATGGTGGAGGCTTTGTCAAAAGTGAGTTGGTTGAGAAATTGAGGTCTTGCTTCCAGAATCTCTGCCCTATTTCATTGTTCTATATGCCTGTACTTGTACTAACACCAGGCTGTTTGATTACTGTAGCTGGGAGTGTGATACCTCCCACTTTGTTTTTGTTTTTTGTTGAGAATTGTTTTAGCTATTCATGGTCGTTTATGTTTCCATATGAATTCCTGTATTGTTGTTTCCAGGTCTGAGAAGAATGCTACCGATAATTTAATGGGTATTGTGTTAAATCTGTAGATTGCCTTTGGTAGGATAGGCATCTTAACAATGCTGATTCTTCCAATTCATGAGCATGGAATATTTTTCCATTTGTTTGGGTCATCTTTGATTTCTTTGAACAGTGTTTTGTAGTTTTATTTGTAAGTTTTTATCTTTAACATGGCAAATTCTAATTCAAATTTATTTCCTCTCTGTTATATTCATTCATTTATTTTCAAGTTTTTATAGTTTATTTTGCCAATATAACTTTAGAAACAATTCATCAGAAAATCTACTTCTATTTTACAGAAAGACTTGCACCCCTATAATCACTTGTAAAAAAAATATGCCTCCTCCCAGGTCTGTTCTGAAATTTATGCCATTTACTCTTTGCTTAAATAAATTCTGCTCCTCCCTCAATATCTGCTTCAAATTCCATCATGTTTTTCTAAAATCCTCTATTATTGTCCTAGGCTAGAAAATCATCTCTCCTCACCCGTGAATGTCCACAGCACCATTATCATAGCCCATAAATCTTGTGTTATTTTGTCATAATTCTTCTCCTTGAACTACTTTTTAATATTTTAGCATTTTTTTCAAAAATAGCACGTTTATTTCCTGCAACTATATTGCAGATTTTTTGGAGAGAGCTATATTGTCCACTTTATATTCGTTAGCTATCACATCAACGGTTTGCAAGGAGTAAGTGCTAAATTGCACTTGAAATAGTAGTTTATTCCTTAATGATGACAGCAATAAAAATAGTGATAATAATATAATTTATTAAGCATTTACTCTGCACCAAACACTTTGCCATTCACTTCATATGGCTTATCTGATTTAATTCTCATAACAAGCCCATACATTTGGTTCTATTTTTGTCTTTAATGTATAACCGATAAAACTAAGTCTTTAGAGGTGTTAAGTACTTTATTTTAGGCCACACAGCTAGAAGTAGAAGACCTAGAACTTAGTTTGATCCTCTATGGTAAATTTATACTTGCAGGAATCTAATACTTCCTTAGATAGACACATTTTATTATCTGTTTTTTGATGCCGTTGTTTTAGGTTATTTTTTATGAATTACAAATCTTCATTCAAATAACTATGTCACCCAAAAGCAAGAAAAGGCTCTCTGACGGAGGCTCCATAAAGTGAAAAGTAGATATTGAAATTGGCTCACGGTTTTAATGAAGTAAAATAAATGCTTAGGGATAAACTAAATCATACTAGCAGAAAACATAATGCAGAACTTTATAATAAATGATTATGACTTCATAAATATTAGACAAGGATTTCTACATATCAGAGATAGTGATCCTGAAAAACAACTAAGCAGTTAAAAAAGTACAACACAGTATAAAAGAACTATTGTCAGTTAAATCATTATGAGACAGTAAAGTGTTTTTGAAAAATCTCCTGGTAGAATCTGGAATTGGCAAAATCATCTACATGTGAATCATAAATAAAGAAAATAAGGACAAAGAGATTATAAAGTACTTTCAGTACAGTACTATCTGTTCTTGATTTACTCCTTCTGAAAAGACAAAGAATCCTTACAAGTAAAGGAAGTATGAAATGTTTCAGAAACTGTAAATAGGATGTCTAAGAAGACATTTCAAAACTAATATGTCCAAAATTGAAATTTTTGGTCTTTTCCAAAATCTATTCCCCTCCAGTTTTTCTCATTTTAGAAAGCATCATTCTACCACTGATTTAGACTACAAACTTTGAAATCTTCCTGAACTCCACTCGTTCTGTCCCATCTCATATGTAATTAACCAGTCAATCTTGTCATCTCATCCTTTGAAATATATCCTGAATCCTATCACTACTCAGCATCTTCACAAGTTTTGACCCACCCCCTGTCCATTGTCATACTATGCCTAAACTATTGCAATAGTCTCCTAGCTGAGCTTTCACCTCCTTCCTCACCACTCCTACCATTGTCCACAACACCCCACACACACACACACACACACACACACACACACACACACACACACACGTCAGAGTAGAATGCTATAAAATGTATCAGATTAGAGCATTCTTCAAAATTCTCTAGTGATTTTCATCTTACTCAAGGAAGAAGTCCAAAATCCTTACCATGGTCTACTAGGCCCACCGGTACCCACCAACTAAACTCTACCAGTTATCTAATCTTATCTTGTACCACTCTCCACTACCTTAACACCACCAACAAAAACTGATTTCCCTTCCCTCTACTCCAGACACTGGGACTCCCTTGATCTTCTATGAACTCATTGTTCTCTTCATACTCTACCACAGGGCATTTCCATTTGCTAATCCCTGGGCCTGGAATGCTCTCAATTTGGTTCTTTACTCAAATGCCTCAGGGTAATATTCTTTGATGACTCTATATAAAGAAAGCAGCACTGCCAATGCCACTCCTTTCCATCCTCCATACTTTATTATTCTTATAACACTCATTGCCCCTTAACATATTATTTTTTATTTGTTTATTTTCTGTTAACCCCTATTAGATACAAGCTCTCCAAGGGCAAGGACTTTGTTGAGAAATGTGCAAAATAACCAGCGAAGTGTATACTAAAAATAGTCTTAGTTTCTCAAATCCTAGAAAAACCCTATGAAAAGAGCATAGATTTTGGATTTACCCAGATTTGGATTGTTACTTGTATTTTATCTTTTTTCAAATAAAATTTATTGTGTATATTTGATGTTTGTAACATGATGTCATGAAATATAAAAAGATAGTAAAACAGTTACTATAGTGAAGAAAATTAACATATCTATCACCTCAACATAGTTACTTTTTGTGAGACTAGAGCAGCTAAAATCTACTTATCTAACATAAGCCCCTAATACAATTTTATTAACTATACTCATAGTTCTCATGTTGTACTATTAATATCTAGACTTGTCTATCCAACATATTTCCTATTTTGTAGACTTTGAATTATGTCTCCCCATTTCCTCTCCACTCTCTCTAACCCTGGTAACCACTGTTTTATTATCTATCTCTGTACATTTGAATCTCTTTTTTAAAAAGATTCCATGCATGCTAAGTGAAATAAGCCAGATGTAGAAAGAAAAATATTGCATAATCTCACTTATATATGAAATCCTTCACTTTTTAAATTTTACCAAATGTAGGAAAATTATTTGTCTGTGAGCTCCATTTTTATCACTAGAAAAGGAAGGGAGTATGAAGGATGCAAGGAAATGGAACTGATGAGAAGAAACTCTGGGAATTAAAAGTAGTATTGGCAGATGAAAGTTACTTCGCAGAGTTGCTATGAAGGTTATATTAGTCTCAATAACATATGTAAAGTATTTAACAAACTGACAAGCCTATAATGGCTTATTGCCTTCAACAAATGCTCCCAAACACAAATTTTTGTTCCTATTGCTTCCATTCTATTGTCTGTAAATGGAAAACTACAGCTACCTAGAGAATGTGATCATTTAACACTGTAATCTGGGAGGTATAAAACATAATAACCAGTAGTTCAAAAATTGAAAGTGCAGGTCTATTGGTTTGCATTCTTAAAAATGACAGCTTCAGATGTTCATCTACACCTGGGGTTGTATAGAAAAAGCAAATTAACCTCATAGAAACTTAGATTACTATTGTCTTTATTACATTATGGACTAAGTCTTCCCTCCCATGTCATACCTACACAATGTCAAGGCGTTTTAAGGACCAATTTTCAGGATAACCTTATTTTGGGGTAAATATGCTCTGTAGATACTATCTACTTTAGTACTTAATAGTTCCTAGAAACTCTGATTATTTAGAAATAATAAATAACTTTTGTGTCAATAAGTCCAGGCTAGTGTCTTTTGTCACCTGATGTTTTAAGAATATTTGAGCATTTTCTGATTATAATTCAAGTTAAATGCAAACAATCATGCAGCACACACTATCACGTTTTTCTGCCAGCTGAGAGGATGAATAATATAATGAAACAAGTTAATTATTTGCTCTCTAGCATCTGTGATTGATCAGTTTTGTCTGGTACATCTTGCTAATGAAATGGAGTACAGTAAATATTTGGGCTTGTTATTTTTACCAAGGCAAGGAAACCATGGTCTCAAATGATCTGCCTCATTTTTAGCACCCTCTGCAATCTGCCGTAGTATTGGTAGACCCAAGTTAATCTCTTTGTAAGTGAATTTCTAGGTGAATGTCACATTAAGAGACCCATCATCAATCAAATGAGTCTGCTGAGTTTTCAGAGCCTTCTCTCTCTCTCTCTCTCTCTCTCTCTCTCTCTCTCTCTGTCTCTCTGTCTCTCTTTCTCTTTCTCATTTTTAAGTTTCCTTAAAACTTAAGGAGACAAACTTATGGAGATATTAAGAAATCCTAGCTACCAGAGGTACACTGTTTTCTTTCCACATAAGAATACATTTTTAAAACATTTTCTTTAACAGCCAAACACCTTGTGTTAGCCCATGAGTGGTTATACCAGATTCATAAGATTTGAAATATTTGAACCAGATGTAAGGAGTTTTAAATCATGGCCATATAGAAGAAATTGCCACTAGAGCAGTGTTTCTCAAACTTTCTTTTTCATTATTGTCTCCTTAATAGACAAAAGACTTTAAAAAGTCTTTTTAAGACTTCTTTTTCTGTAGTTGCCCCTTCCCCATGATATTTTAATACTACAGATACACTGTATATCTGGTTATGTGCTGTGGTCCTTTGCAGGGTCACAAACCTTTGTAATATTTAAGTGTTTTTACTCCCCCGAAACCAATTTTTACCCTTTGGGGGCAATATCACGCCTTTTAAGAATGTATTTACTAGTCTTTATTCTCCTTCAATATTTTCTAAGTTACATATTCTCATTCAGACACATGAACTCTGCTACATCTCATATGAGCTGGTTTCTCGTATGAGCTGGTGAAACAGGCACCTCCCCACAAGTCAGGTTCACTCCCTAAAAGAGGCAGTCAAGATAATACACGTGGTACAAATATACTTTATCCCCTTTCCTTTACCCCTCACCCTCAATAATGCATGCTGAATCAGGTTCAAGCAACATCAAGGCAATCTTGAAGGAAGGGAAAAAAAATCTCAAAAATAGCCATGTACATATTGTGCTTGGCAGAAAGACTGAATGAATTTGAACCCACAGTCTACATACTTTAAATGAAGTACTTTACTTTTCTGGGCTTTAGTGTCCATATCAGCTGAATGGAAATATCAATAGTTATCTCTCTGACTTATTCATTTAACAAATATGTGTTAGCTCAGTTGAAAGTCCCCATGAAGATAACCAGAAACAGCTACTGATCAAGAAAAGATGATATTCTCAAATTTGTTGCAGCAAGCAAAAAAAAAAAAAGTAAGTCATCTTTCCAAAATCTTAGAATCTACAAAAGGAAAAAATTAGGGAAGGATATTGATAGGGTTACAGGATCCATTCTAAATGATTTTAAAGTAGTTCTTGAATAGCAGATAACTAGTTGGGATTAAGTAGAGTTAATGGCCTAATGATTTTGGATTGGTCGGCACTGCGAAGGGGGTCTTGAAGTGAGTATTGATAAGCAAACCATTTTCAAAGCAGTCCTGATGAGCAAGCGATTAGTTTTTATAAGAAAGCTGTTTTAGTTGACTTGTGGTCTTACTTCTCCCATATCATCTAACACAGAGACTGGAATTTGTTTCAATTCTCCATCCTTGCAATATGTCAGACATTAATTTAGGCACTAAAGACAAGTTCTTTGCTTTTTAAATTTTTTATAATTTTTAATTTAAAGATGGGTACAATTCAGGATTAGGTATACAAATGATCATTGTAAAGATGGGTACAATTCAGGGTTAGTTATACAAATGGGGACTTCACTTCACCTGGCTTGAGATCAGGCACCCTTATTGATGAAGTGTGTTCCCCCTCCCTCCCCTCGCAGTTTCCCACTACTGCCAATACCCTTCTTTTTTTTCTTTTTTTTTGAGTTGGAGTCTCACTCTGTCTAGTCTGTGAGTGTCCATTCTGGTGAGATGAGTCTCCTAGAACAGCATATTGTTGCTTCATTTTTTAAATGTAGTTTTTCATTCTATTTCTTTTCAGTGATTCATTTAGTCCATTCATGCTCTGGCTAATTATTGAGATGTGAGGGTTTATCCCTGTCATGAGGTTCTTATAGGGTTTGTTGTTGTTTGTTGGTTTACTTGTTTGTTGGTTTTCTTTTGATTTTGTGGTGGATATGCATGTGTTTTCAATCTTTTTCTTGCATTCTTGGGGAGAGCATGAGCATTCTTTTTTTGTTTCTTTCTTCTGTGTTTAATACTTTCGTAAGCATTTCTTTTAGAGCTGGTGTGGAGATGGCATAAACTCTTAGGGATTAAATGTCTGGGAAGGATTTTAATTCTCCATCGCTGATGGTGTTGGGTAGGGAATTCTTGGTTGGAATTGGTTATCTTTGAGAACTTTGAAGATTGAACTCCAGTCTTCTAACCTGTAGTCTTTCTGTAGATAAGTTCACTGCTAGTCTATTATTGGTCTTCCCTGGTAAGTAGTCTGACCTTTCTCTCTTGCTTCCCTTAGGATTTTTTCTTTTCTTTTTTTTTTTTTTTTGAGTTGGAGTCTCACTCTGTTGCCCAGACTGGAGTGCAGTGGCCGCTCCCGGCCACCGCAGCCTCGACCTGCTAGGTTCTGGCGATCCTTCCACCTCAGCCTTCCAAGTAGCTGGAATTACAGGCATGCGCTACCATGCCTGGCTGATTTTTTGATTTATTGTAGAGATGAGGTCTCGCTGCCCAGGCAGGTTTCAAACCCGCGGGCTCAGGCAATCCACTCACCTCAGCCTCCCAAAGGCGCGGGATTACAGGCTGAGCCACCGAGCCCAGCTAGGATTTTTTCTTTTATACTTACTTTGTGTAAGTGAATTACTGTGTGTCTAGGAGATACATAGTATCTGATGAGATGAGGGAAGTTTTATTGGATAATTTCATGGAATATTTGCTCCAGGGTGGTCTCTCTTTCTCTATCTGCCTCAGGAATGCCAATTAGCCTTGATATAATCTCACATCTCTTAGAGGCTTTGTTCCTTTTTTAAAAACTTCTTCTCTATGTTTTTGACAGTTTGAGCTAGTTCTAAATTTTGATCCTCAAGCTCTGAGATTCTTTCTTCTGATTGGTTAATTCTGCTTTCTATGCTTGCCAGTTGTTATTTATTTCATTTATTGTATTCTTTTTTTTTTTTTTGAGTTGGAGTCTCACTCTTGTCACCCTACCTGGAGTGCAGTGGCACACACTCCTGTTGAGCTCAGGTGATCCTTCTGCCTCAGCCTTCCAAGTAACTGGAATTACAGATGCACGCCACCATACCTGGCTAGTTTTTGTGATTTATTGTAGAGACGTGGTCTCACCAAGTTGCCCAGGCTGTTCTTGAACCCCCAGGCTCAGTAATCCTCTCACCTTGGCATCCCAAAGTCCTGGGATTACAGGTTGAACCAAGGCGCCTGGACCATTTGTTGTATTCTTGATTGTCACCATCTCAGTTATCAACCCCTTCATTCTTTCCTCATTTGTCACTTCTCATTTCCATTCATTCTCTCTGTTAATATCTTGATGTCTTGGTTTGTGATTTGAGACCAGTTGTTCTAGGGGCTCTGCATTGTTTGAGTTCCAAAGTCTGTATTCTCAGGTGCTGTCTGCCCAGGAGTCTGTGTGGGACCTGTGTTCTTCCTTTGATTCTTATTCATTTGTGATGACTTTTTTCCCCCCCTTTCCTCCCTTCTTTAATTCTGTTGCTCAGTGATGGGGGGGTAGTTTTCACTTCTGTTTGCTCAATCTCCTATTCTTCCTCTGGATTTGTTCAATTTTGAAGCTGGACTGGGGATGGAAGGACTGTGATTTTTGCAGTTTTGAGATTTGATTAAGGTGTGATGAGGCAGCTGTGGTGCAGAAGCTATCTGCAGATCACCATGTGCATTGACAGGTGTGTGGGCCCCCTGGGACCCACTTCTCACCACCTTCCCATCTGTTCATGTGGTGGGGGCATATGTATTCCTCCTGAAAGCAAAATGAGACAAGAAAAAAGAAAAGAACAGAAAAATGAAGAAGGGAGATGAGAGAAAGATGAAGAGAAGAAGGAGAAAGAAAACAGGCAGGCACACCAACTAATGAATAAACAAAGCAGCAAAATTTAAAAATACAAACAAACAAAACCCTGATGATACACTTGCCCTCAAAAATACGCACATGCAGAGTCCTAAAACATAGACAAAAGCAGCAGGGAGAAAAAAGAGCGTCCTCTGCGGCCATTTCTGGAGCTTCAGGTTCCTTTCCCAAGCACCACCACCGCTTCTGACCACAGCAGTCGCAGGGAGCGGGCTCTGTTCTCCAACCCCGCCCCTCCGCGCTCCATCCCCGCAGACAGGGTTACTCTTGGCATGAGTCAGATGCCCCACGGGCTGCTGTGGGAGGAAGGCCAATCAGTTGCGGGCTCACCCAACTCATTCACTGTTGCTGCTGCTGCTGCTGCTGGGCCCACTCAGATCAGACGTGTTTAGTGCCTGGTTCAGCATCAGGGCGGGACATCTGTCTCCCTGTGGCCCCTCCTGAATTTACTCTCTGGGTCAGCAATGGTCAATCCCAGAGGGTTGCAGAGATCGCCTCTGGGTCCCAGGTTGGAGGCTGAGCAGAGCCGGGGGGCCAGTGCAGGCTTCTGTCCAGTCCCGGGGCAGAGAAAATGGCAGGGGTCAGTGCCTCCTCACCAGTGGTGGGTCTCAGCTCCAGATTTCCGAGCTTTGCCCTCTCCACAGTTCCCACCGCTCTTGCCTGACCTGCTGCCACAGGTGGTGGCATGAGTCAGGTGCCAGATGCTGACCCCCAAGAATGACTGCCAATCCTGCACAAAGTGGGCTCCGATCAAAGGGCCGTGGTGGCCAGAGGGGAGTCCTGGCTGCTTGATCCTGAGTCTCCCCACAGACAGACTTTCACTCGCTCAGCTGTACTCACTCACTCATGCAGACTGTCTTTATGGACACTTGCTTACAGAGATTTTCACACTCCCGCTAGTTCCGTCACCATCTTGCTTCCTCCTCTCATGTGGTTTTTTTTTTTTTTTTTGCTTTAAAGAAGCTTCTACTTTAGCAAGGAAAATAAACTTTGAATAAAATATTACATGGATCAAATATTCGTTGCTAAAGAAATGAATAGTAGCAGAGGGTCATTAATAAGGCCAATATAAGAGAGTGTCTTTTTGTAAAATGTTTGGCAGAGTCTCTAAGACACAACAGGTAGGATTCCTGAGAATATCCATCTGTTTCCAGTGGTTAGGCTTGAGGGTAAAAGGAAGAATGAGATAGTTTACCTGATTTTTTTCACTGTGACTTTGGAAAAAATTTTAGATTATGCCTCAGTTATTTCTATGTTCCGGTAAGAAATTACAGCAGTCTTTCCAAAAATTATCAGGAAGACCCTGCCTCACCCTCTGAGTTTGTGAGGGCAAACATGAAATCAAGGAATAGAAATTACCAAGATGATCTAAAAATGATTAGTTCTAGCTGGGCTGAGTGGCTCAGCCTGTAATCCCAGCGCTTTGGGAGGCTGAGGCGAGTGGATTGCCTGAGCAACTTGGCGAAACCTCATCTCTACAATAAATCAAAAATTAACCAGGCACGGTAGTGCGCACCTGTAGTTCCAGCTACTTGGAAGGCTGAGACGGAAGGATTGCTGGAGCCCAGAAGGTCGAGGCTGCAGTGTCCAGGAGCGGCCACTGCACTCCAGTGTGGGTGACAGAGTGAGACTCCAACTCAAAAAATAAAAATAAAAATGATGAGTTCTAGTTAACCCAAATTGGGATTATAATCAGCAGAAATCTATGCCCTCGATCTTGGAAATGTATTTTAATAGGTCTGAATATCAGAGATGTATGCATAAGAATCATGCTTAAGTGTTTTTTCTTGACACAAGTCTTTGGAGTCCAAAGGGCCTGACTACTACACAACCCATGCAGGAAAACAAAACTCAATAGGAGTTACAATTAATAGTATTGAAGTACTAAAAGTTAAATAAATCCACTAAAAAAACCCCAAACAGATCAACAAAAATAAGACAGTGTAACTTAATGAAATTATGACTCGGGCTCTGTCTATTCTGGTTCACCTTTGGCAGATTCTCTGCACAGAGCTTTCATGAACCATCTACCATTTCAAATCTGGTGGGTCCACGTGCACCCTTCTCCCTTCCAGATTAAAACTGGGTTTATCACCAATGTACCCATTTGGAAAATGACCATCATACCAGGCTCACCAGGTAACCCTGTACTAAACTAACTTATCTCAAATGCTCTGGTTCATCACTTACTAACTTTAAGACTAGGGTCAGTCACTTAAATTCTTCTTAAATCAGTCACTTAAATTCTTGCTGCTTGATTTTTCTCATCCATAAAATAGAGATAGTAACAATATCTAACTTGCGCAGCTGTTCTGAAGTTTAAGATAATATATGAAAAGCACTTAGCAAAGCAACTAAGCAACAGAGAAGTGTAAGTTTTAACTATTATTATTCTCATTCCTTTGACACACCTCTCCAGCATGTCTCTTCTCAACTATTACTGACTCCAACAGAATCTTGACTTTCATCACCCGCCATCTTATTATTTTGACAGCTTTCCTACTGGTTTTCTTACCACTTAGTTCTCCCTCATTTTCACCTGAAACATTCGTAATTCAGTAATTATTCCATGCTCTCGATTTCCTACCACATCAACTTCCTGGTTAGTACACATTCTTGAA
The DNA here is from genome assembly GCF_000164805.1 of Carlito syrichta. Taxonomy (NCBI): domain Eukaryota; kingdom Metazoa; phylum Chordata; class Mammalia; order Primates; family Tarsiidae; genus Carlito; species Carlito syrichta. Next base: position 16,408 of record NW_007232038.1, read on the forward strand.
TCTTATTTTTAAGGTTTTCCATAACCTGAATACACTAAACTAACCTAAGCTCATTGTTAATTCACAATTATTGGTAGTTTTCAGGAGCAACAACTGTTAGAGGAAGATGCAGCCTATAGGTCTTCTTTCCCATAGTCTTTTAAAAAATATATATGTAACTTCTAAAATGCTACTAATGTTTTCTTTTTATTTTACATTTTTTATTTTATTTTATTTTAGCGTTATAGGGTACATATGAGGATTTACTACATAAGTAAATTGTATACAGGTGATGTCTGGGTTTCTAGCAGGCCTTCTCTCCCCATGGTAATGGACCTGATACCTGGTATATGGTTGTATGTCCCTTATCCCTATTCCCTCCCTCTCTCCTTTAGCGATGCCCAGCATCTGTCATTCTCACCTTTGTGCTCACGTGTCCAGTGAGCAAGGCCTGCTTTTGAATGAGAACATGTGGTATTCATTTTTTTTCCCCCAAAACTTAATGAGATATCACTCAACACTGGTAAGGATGGCTACCATTAAAAAGTCAAAAAAACACCAGATGTTGACAAGGTTGTGGAGAAAAGGGAATGCTTCCTGTTTCCTATGATCTTCCTGCCTCAGCCTCCTGGTATCTGGGACTACAAGCACATATCGCCACACCCAGTCAATTATTTTATTTTGTACAGATGGGGGCTCAGTAAGCTAGTTCATCCTTTATGGAAAGCAGTGTGGCATTTTCTCAAAGAACTAAAAATTGAGCTACCATATGATCCAGCAGCCCCACTTCTGGGAATATACCCAGAGGAATATAAATCCCTCTTTCACAGTTTTGCCGCTTAGAATAGACCAACATGAAAGCAAGAGTCAGAGCTGACTCTGACCCCTATGCAAATAGTCATTGGACCCCCAAATTGCGACACCACCCACTTTTAAGCTCTATAAAGGCTCATCTCTGTAGCTTTTCAAGTGTCCCCAGAGTGGCTGTTCTGGTTTGAATGTTGATGCCCTCCCAAAATTCATATGTTGAAATCCTAACCTCAAAAGTCATTGGGAAGTGGGACCTTTTGGGAGTGATCAGGTCGTAAAGGCAAAGACCTCGTACATGAGATCAGTTCCCACACGAAAGAGACCCTAGAAAGCTGCCTCGATCCGACCACTTCCTTCTTCCTGAGAAAGTCAGCAGGTGCCATCCATGAGAACGTGGGTCCTCACCAGACACGGAATCTGTCAGAGCCTTGATCTTGAACTTCTCAGCCACCAGAACTGTGAGAAATAAGTGTGTCATTTAAAAGCTTTATAGTGTTTATAATTTATAGTATTTTAGTCTAATGAACATTATCGTGTTTTCATCTAATGGATTAATTTACAGTATTTTAGTCTCATGGGCTGTATTCAAATGTATTAAGATAGTGGTCTGCATGAAAAATTTACCTGAAGCAGATTCTACAATATTCTGGTGGTAGGACTTAATTACCCTTCTGTTCAGAGTCTGGCAACAATATCTTCTACTAAACAACTAAACACAGGAATGGTTAAGAATTGTAAATCCAGGGTGCCTTTTCAAAGCAAGTGGGCTGTTGGACTCACTAGATTCCTGTGCCTTGTTTATGTACCAGCTTCCATACCTATACACATTTCCAACCTTATCAGTCTTCATTTCAAGACTATTTAGATATTTTAAAATATCTAACATTCATAATATGAATTAACAAGGTAATTGATATTACTTAAAAAAGGTAGTGAAGTATTCTGAATGCTCGGGCCTCTGGACTTTGGGCCTCTGTTTAGAATCATGTGCTAACTAACCACCTCTGGAGTACATATCCCTGATTAAGATACCTAATAATGTTAACTAATTGACCTTAAAATATAGAGATTAAGCTAACTAATACCTTCTATGCTAAAGTAAGTCTTCCTTCCTTTCTTCCTTCCTTCCTTCCTTCCTTCCTTCCTTCCTTCCTTCCTTCCTTCCTTTCAATAGTCTTACTCTCATCCAGGCTGGGGCTCATTGCAGCCTTGAACTCCTGGATTCCTGTTTCCTGTGATCTTCCTGCCTCAGCCCCCTGGTATCTGGGACTACAGGCACATATCACCACACCCAGCCAATTATTTTATTTTGTAGAGATGGGGGCTCAGTATGTTGCCCAGGCTAGTCTCAAGCTACTAGCTTTAAGCGATCGATCCTCTCACTTTGGCCTCCCAAAGCACTGAGATTACAGGACTGAGCCACACACCCAGTCCTGAAGTGTTTTAATAATGAACTGCAGACAACACCATTTAACTTTATCTCTCCTTATTTCCCAACACACACATTAAACTCGAGCAGGGTTCTTCAACCTCAGCACTGCTGGCATTTTAGACTGGATAATTCTCTGTTGTGGAAGGATGACTAGTGCATTATCAATGTTTAACACACTCCTGCTCTCTAGATGCCAATGCCAGTAGCATCCCCCACCCCACCAGCTGTGATAAGCAAAAACATCTACATACATCAACAGAATGTCTCGTGCTGGTAAAATCACCACTCATTGAGCACTACTGCTCTAGAACCAGGCTGACTCCCCAAAACCATTCCAACCCACAGGGCTATTTTTCTTTCTTTACTTGTTCTTATAGTATTTTAGAAGTTACCTCCTACTTAAATGTGACCCATCTTTTAAGACAGTTCTTGGCACTGCCAAGAATTTCAAAAACCACATGACTCTCAGGAGTGATTTGTTTGGTCCATGTGAATAACATGTTCCAAACTGTCATAGACTCAAAACCGGTTCGAGACCCGCTTGGGCAACTTGGTGAGATCTCATCTCTACAATAAATCAAAAAATTAGCCGGGTGTGGTAGCGCGCACCTGTAATTCCAGCTATTCGGAAGGCTGAGGCAGAAGGATCACCGGAGCCCAGCAGGTCGAGGCTGCGGTGGTGGGGAGTGGCCACTGCACTCCAGTCTGGGCAACAGTGAGACTCCAACTCAAAAAAAGAAAAAGACTCAACAGCTGTAGGGTCTTACACTTTCTCATTCTTCCTACTTATTTCATTTATGTCACCTGCCTGGTCCTATGAGAATTTACACTGAAACATGTACCCTAAAAATAATCCTAAATCATCCTTCCATGAAATTTTCCACTATTATTATGTCCACACTTCTTCCTTCTTAAGAGGAGTTTTATTCCTGAAGCAAACAAAAAAAATCTAACACAATTCTGGCATCAAAATTTCCTGAAACGTAAGTGGCTCTTGTTAACAGAAGTAAAGTATTAAAACATGATGTACTAAGTTAACTATTCTTCAAAATAGTCACAGAAATTTTAAGTTGTTAAAGTGACAAAATAATTGACCATCTGGGTCAACACAGAGTGCCCGCTGTCCTGCAATTCTTCAAGGACCAAGGCTCACAAAAGACAATTAACAAGACAGAGTTCTTAATAAAAACTCTTGTGTGTGAGTGTTCACTTACATAGCAATCTATAAAGCTGTCTGTATTAGGCAAAGGGTATAGATAATAATTTTTCTGTTAACTACTAATTATAATTTTTTTAAACTCTCTTAAGTTTCTAAAAATAAACTCTATCATATTAAGTCAAGAACGTCATAAAAGAAAATGTTGGCAAAACACAAAGTTAGGTGAACAGTGGCTGTTCTCAGCAAGGCTTAATAAACATAGTAAGAGTTAAAACAAACTAATGATTAATAAAGCACTGTGAAATTGCAGTGATATATCTGTGCGGATTTATAAATGTAAGTTAAATCACTTTAGAAAGATTCTACTCGAACACAGTTTGTAGCATACAAAGACTTCAGTTTTTCCTAAAATTCAGATTAAAATTTGACAATATTTTATTAAAATGTCTTATTGCCTTCATATTTATTTTATCTCAAAATATTTTAACAAAACTGAAATAAAATGTTAGGAAAGCCTGTATATGTCTAAAGATTCTTTTGAAGTATCTACTTTTTGTAAATATAAATTATGTCCATTGATTATCTCGTTCCTTTAGTTTTTCAACTTAAATAATTCACTTTTTCCTTTTTCTGCTATTATATCAAGCACTTTACAATGTTGCAGCACAGCAGGGTTGTCACTCCCCTCCCCTGAAAAGAAAATCTCCTCTTAGATAATACAGCATTTGCAAAAGGAAAAGAAAGGACAAAAGAACTTAACATTTATTAGATACCTACTGTGCTGAGTTCTATGCAAGACATCTTCAAATTTTTTAAAATCTTCACCATGACCATTGGAGACACTCTTACTTTCAGTTCATAGACAGGAAAACAGAATCTCAGAGAATTTAAGCTCTCCATTTAGCCTCCTATGTTGAACATGCAAAATTCCGCTCAGGCATATCTGGCTCCAGGTCTCCAGTTTCTTTACTACTCATGCTGCTCATCAGTTTTCTTACTCTTAGCAAAAGGAGTTGACTGTAGTGGTCAGTCAGCTTCACCTGGTTCACTTGTCTTTATATAACAATACCTAAAGTGCTCCCTTTTTTTGGTTAGCATTTTATAAGATAACCACAATTTTAACATAGAATGATTAATTCCAAGTGTAATGAAGATACATATGGATATGTTTAAAGGTATTACTATATATTTCAATGTACTAAAAAAGTGGATCATTTACATAGTATTTATAATAAGTATTCAATAGATAAAAACAAGGATCTGTGTAAACCGTCCATGCCCTTTTCATAGTGGAACTAGTAAAAACACTTTAACTAGTTTGGATTAATATTAAAAAAAAAAAAAGTCTCTGGTCTGAATTTAGCTTTTTTTTTTAACGTCTTCTTTTTATTTAATGGATACTTCATTGTTTTTGTGCCATCCTAGTCTATGAACGTTGATTTCTTGAGTATCGGGATCTTATTTCCAGAACCTAGTTTTCCCATACTAAAAGTTCAAGTATGAGATCTATTGCTACTTTGTCATAATATTTACCGTAATGGCTATTCAAATCACTATGTTAAATACATTGCATTTATTATCTTATATCATATTTATAGAACTTTTCAAGGTAGATATTTTTACTTCCCTTCTGGACTTGAAGAAACGGAGGCTTACAGGGATTGTGTAAATTGTAAAGTCACACAGTTGGGAAATGATGGAAGCAGCTGTCTAATTCTAAGTTGTATGCTCAACCACCTTGTGGTACAGTTGAGGAGGGAATGTTTTTCTAATAACAGGCTCTGTAAAATGTCAGCTACGTGCTTTATTCTCTGTCTTTGTTTATGTGGTATTCTGAGCTATGGATGAGGCAACTACTCTGCGCCAAAGGAAAGAGTGTTTTACTCAGTTCTTTATGAAGGAAAAAGGATGAATGCTGTTTTCTTTGGAGTAAAATATAACTTCCAAATTAGTGATTTACTTGCAAACAGATCATCCATTGGGCAATCAGTTCCTATATCATAGCATTAAATGCTTTCCAGTTACAGTGCTCAGAGGCTGTTAAGTCCATTTAAGTTCAGGTTACATTTTTATTAATTTATGAATTTTTACATTTTATACAATTCACATATTAATTTATACAACTTACACAGGTGACATCACCTTACATGTATAATGTAAAATAATTTTAGCTATATGAAATAAATTAAACAATTTACTTAGAACTTAATTTCACCGGAAGTCTCACATTTCCTAGATTGAAGGATATTAAAGAGCCTTAAAAATGCTTCAAATGGTGACTTGAATTTCTAATGGGAAATATTTTAATTCACATGCTGAAAAATATCCTGTTATATACAAAGATGATATCTGTGACCTCATTTTAATCCACTATATTGAGTTTCCCAAGGGAGGAAGAGGAGGAAGAAGGATTTTGCTAATCCATCTCCATATCTTACCTGGCTCCTGCTGAAAGCAGGGACAAGTACTTGTAAAAATGTAATTCTGAAATAGTATGAAGCTAATTGACCTACCTGAGCTCAAACACACAAACTTTATTTTCTTGACATCTTCTAAAACCAACTATGTATCTAGTATTCAAAGCAAGAAAAGATTACTCTGCCAGTCTATACGATTAGAGGAATCACAATGTGTAATATTTATTTTATTTTATTCTACATAAATGTAGTTCTAAAGTTTATGCTGAGAAATTTACTTTGCAGTGGAAATTTACTCATGGATATTGTGTCAAGTTTTTTTTTTTTTTTTCCTAAATATTTGTAAAGAAGTATACTAGAAATCAATATCAGGGATCTACCATAACACAACCTTTAATAGACATGTGAGCGAATTTTAGCCAAAATCCACATACTTGGCTAGGGATGAATATATCTACTATTTACAGTTAAATACTTCCTCTACCTGGAGAGATTCCTGTTCTGGAAGGCATTTTAGAACATGAAGTACTAATATCTTATTTTTTTAAAAGGTGAATGAGTGACAATCTTCTAAAATCCCTGCCAGGAGGAAGAAAAATGCTAAATATAGACTAAGAAACCCCATTATATTTGGGAGATTAAATCATACCTGTATAAATACTTAAAGTCATAGCAACTTTCCACCACAAGCCAGTCAATTGTTATATTTTCATAATTCTATACTTCCTGTGTGTTACTTTATAGTGCACTTTTGTAATCATTATGTCCTTCACAACCATTTCCAAGCTCTAAACCACTGCTATTTACATAAAGATAAAGATCAGGAAAGCTGACTCACTAGCTAAAAGGGGTAATCATAGAGTAACAGATAAAACAGGATATAAAGCAGAAACTCAAGGTATTCTAATGAAAAGAAAATAAGAAATACTCTCAGGTTTCAAAGCACTAATTAAATTCAAGCGCCATGTAGCATAAATTCGAATACTTAATGTTCTCCTATGTTACATTGTCTTTCTCATGCATAGGTATATTTTACCTTTATAGCCATTCCTCAAGGAGAGTGCTATTACTATAATCTCCATTTTATAAAGGAGTAAACAAAAATCCAAAGAGTTGAAGTGTTTCCTGGGAATTAAATTCAGGTCTCAGATTAAATCCTTTGTGCTTTCCAAGGCAGGCAAGCCCCATCAAAACTTCGAATAAACCATTATTCAAAAATGAAAATAAATCAATAAAGACACAGATCAAATTGCACTTTAGGGACTCACCTGCTGTATTCAGGGACTATTCTGTGGTTCTAGAAAACAAGATTATTTCCATCATTCTTCACACACCAGTGCAATAGTAATAAATTTTACTTGTTTGGTTGCAATTAATTCCATTAAATGACATACTCCTCGTAGATTTTTTTTATCTCATTGATAAACATGTTGCCTCATATTGGAAGTTTCTAACTGCAAAGTAATACAGTAACCCCTTGTTATTCTTGAGGATTATGCTCCAATACATCCAGTGGATGCTAGAGATAGTATCAAACCCAAATAGTCCTTCTCAGTGTGTATGGAAAGAAGATGGGGGGTTTGATTCTGAGAACAAGACATTTGATCTGCTTCTGAGAACATTCATGTTATAGAGGTCCAGGTGAAAACTAGACATGTGGATCTGGGGTTTAAGAGAACACATAAAGTATATTAGTCAGGGTTCTCCAGAGAAACAAAATCAATAGACAATACATAGATATAGATATGCAAATATGTAGATTTATCTATACATATTTGTTTTCTTCTGTCTTCACTTGTACCTTGAAATTCTAGCTAACTGTAATGTCCTCTAAGAAACTCTCCTCAATTCCCTGAGTCAGAATAACTGTCTTCCTCCTCTTTTTTTTCAGTACACTTAATTTGTATCTCTGCCATGGTATCTATTGCATATCATTTTAAATTATATTAGGTCCAGTTTAATTCATAAACATTTATGATGGCTGCCTCTCTACAAGACCAATGCTAGGAGAAACAATATGAGTCAGATAATGTCTCTCTTCAAAAATTTACAAACAAAACATTAAGCTATGCTAGACAGATTTTGTACCATAAAAAAAAGAAACAAACTAGGTGCTGTAAAAGCTTAAATGAAATAAATATTATGTCTGGCTTTCCCACAAAAGGTCAGAAATCCTCTCTCTCTCTCTCTCTCTCTCTCTCTCTCTCTCTCGCACACACTGTTATGTGTGTCACGCAGTAAATATTTATTGAGTGTAATTCTCTAACTCAGTAAGTCAATCAAGATAGATCTACTGTACATTATAGACTAAATTGCATTTCCCTAAAATTCATATGTTGAAGTCCTAACCCTGAGTATTTCACAATGTCACTGTATTTTTTAGATAGGATCATTAAAGAGAATGAGGCCATTAGGTTGGGCCCTAATACAATTTGACTGATCTTTTTATAAGAAGTGAAAATTTGGACATACACAGAGACAATAGGGATGTTAGCACACAGAGGAAAGACAATCAGAGACCATTAAAACACTGGAAGCTTGAATAACTTTCCCTTTTGCAACTTTCTTGGGTGGTTAATAGTTTGGGGCTTTGTAACCAGTTCGATCTCATTATATTACTAAAATTCATACTCTTCTTCTGGGTTTATCATAATTTTTACTAATGTAGATCTGAATTTGAACTTTTTTTGAGAGCACATTCCAGAGAAATCTTTCTAAGTCTATGATAAAAAGGTAATTTTTACTGCTATGACCTTTTAAAAACATATGCATGACTTTCTGGTTTCTTGCTCAAATTAAATAAATAAATACAAACCCACTGCTTCATAGCAAAAATCTATGTTATAGTCTATGCCACAGAAAGAATATTGAAAAACATTATCTGCAGTGCACAAAATGTAAAGTCTTATGTAACAAATTAGTTGTAAGTGAAATATATCTTCCCAAATGAATATTAAATTGCTATGTAAGATTTGTTTGACAAATGACTAGACTTAGACACTTAATGTCTGTCTGATCTTTCATCAAGTGTACTCACTCTTATGAGATTCAAATCAGAAATCAAAACTTCATAAGTACCATGTTCTTGTCACACAGGACAGATGTTTGTGAGTAACAACTATCATTGTCAAAATTCTCAATTGACTTTGCATAATTAATTAGTTGATATGATAAATTATAAAAGAAAATAAAACAAGTCTAGCAGCACTGAATTGACCTTGTTGATTCAGTTTCTTAATTACAATAGTTGTGCATAAAGCAACTGATTTAATTGCCACATCATTAACCTACCTTATTATTAAAGCAGTACAAATAAAATGATGTTAATGGTTAAGGCAATTTGTTCAAATGATGATGGTCATTCCAATTAAGTCATCAATTAATAAAGAGAGTACTCGTGGGATAAACTTTTTTTCCATTTCTAAATAAACTGGTAGGGGTCATTACAAAGGGTTCTTTAGGTTGTTGTCTACAAATAGACATAAAGCCAAGGGGGTTGGTGGGGGTTGAAAGCTAACCTGAACCAAGTATCCAAGCCATGCATCTATGGCATTCAGGAGTCCAGAGGAGTTGCCTTTGACTAACTCACACAAAGGGGCCCTTTGTGCACTCTCTGCTCTCAGGCTGTCACTACTTTCTGCAACTGAATGATGCTGAAAATTCCACATATTCTTTGAATCCAGTCTAACAAATATCTAAGTAGAATGTAACTCATGAATAATTGAACCACAAGATTCTTTTGAAAATGATTTAAACTTTAGCAATTGTAAATAGTTTTAAAAATTGAATGGCTACCCTTTTGCAAAGGATAAGTTTTATATTCTAAATGTCTTCCAAATTTTAAACTGTCAGCCTTAGATTCCACAAATTAGGAGAATAGAAAGGCAATTTGTTGACAAATAAGATATTATCTCAATGACAAATATAATCGTCTCAAGATTGCTCAAAATTAAGGATCAAGAAGTAACGTCTGCCTAACATTTTGCAACAAACTAATCTTTGCAACACTTGAGTCAAGTAAAGCAATGAAGTATCAGATTACTGAATTTCACCTTCCTTCTTTCTGTGCCCTCTATAATAAGAATCTAACCATGAACAAAGGAATCAGGTTCAAAAGAATAAACTCTATGCCAACTAAATATTAAGATAGATTTGAAGTGAGACTTCATTAAAGAAGTGAACAGATGCGCCTGTAATTCCGGCTACTGGGAAGGCTGAGGCAGAAGGATCACCAGAGCCCAGCAGGTGAGGCTGTGGTGGCCAGGAGTGGCCACTGCACTCCAGTCTGGGTGACAGAGTGAGACTCCAACTCAAAAAAAAAAAGAAGTGAACAGAGAGCTTTCTTTTCAGTCATTCTGTTATGCACCACAAGTAAGGGGTCGCCAACACACTGAGAGTCAAATATTGAGTCCTTTAATGCCAGCAGCCAAGAGCAGGCTCATGCCAGAAAGAGACTGTCATTCCTGACTGAAGCAAGAAAGGGGTTTATGTATCAAAAAACCCATAAGGTTTCAGAGTTTCGGTTCTGGGTAGGGAAGAAGGAGATTTTTCAAGGTACAGGTTGTTAAACCATGGGGGGGGGGGTGTAAATTGCATAGTATGACAGAATTATTTCACGAATGCTATAGTCCTCCAGGGGAGGGAAAGGAAAAGCCATAAATCACAGGACATGATTTATGGCCTACTGGAAAGGTTAGAGCAATCTCATGGAGAAGAGGTAGAGGGGGAATTGGAAGACAAAATGGTAGAAGTACTACAAAATGGAATTACCTTGGATAGGTCACTAACAGCCATTTCATTCCCTCCTCTTAGTTGTTCATATATCAAAAGTGTTGACTCATCTATCATGGGCAGAGGATTGTAGTGGGCCCTCATATACATGAGTTTTACAGACATGATTCATTGTTTAATGAACCGGACTATGCAATTTAATATACAGGGCCCAATGAGCAGACTGAGAAGGAGGGGAAGCAGGGGGTCAACCAGACCTATAATTAAAGTGGTTAGCCATGGGTTCCAATCAAATCAGGTTTGAAACCAGGGTTTGTTATTTTCTCTTTCCTTTTTTCTTCTGTTCAAATTTTCTTGAACCCTTTGGAGAGTGTTTTTAATGACTCCTGATTTATTGGCATAGAAACAGCATGACTCCCCTAGTGCTACACAGAGTCCTCCTTGGGACAGGGATAATAAATCTAGACCTCTGTAATTTTGGAGCACAACTTCTGCTAAGGATGTGACTTGGTCATGGAGCTGATCCATGGCAAATTGAAGGTTTCCTATGTCTGCATCCATTTCTTGAGCCAGGTTGGATAAACTTAGTTCACCACGGACTAGGGCTGTGGTGCTCAGAGCTGCTGTCCCAGCTACACTGAGACCTATTAAGACAGGTACTAGCAAAGGGGCAGTGTGTTTCCAACAAGTGGCCAGAAGAAGCCAGCAAAAGGATTCCCTGGGGAGTACATGAATGGCAACACATAAGGTAGGTTCATTGTTTAACTTTTTGGTGTGAGTCCTGCAGAGCATGCTAACCAAGTGTTGGTAGGGGCCACATAAGCCATGGACTCTGACATGGTTAAGAGACAGATTGCAAATGTCAGAAAAAAGAGATGCTGTTAGATTGAAGCCTGAAGTTAAAAGGCAGGATGCATTTCCAGTTATGTCTCCTATCGTGATGTGAACAATCTTCAGATAGCATTTCGTTTTATCAGCATTGCTGACGATGGAAGCCTCAGCCCCAAGGCCTATATAATATGGGGGTTTGGATTTTAAACAAAGTCAACAATCCAAGGCTAGCTGAGGCAATGTAATGTTGAGCAGGTGATGCTTACTCGTTAGCATAGGAAAAAGACCAGGAGGCTGTAGAATTGGCTTTAGTTGTTGAGTGGGCATGCTCCAGGTAACAGTGTTCTAAATAGTTTATGGAGGTTGATGATAACTAAGCAAAGGGTCTCCTACTTCTGCCAGTGACCCTACTGGGTTAGCTAAAGTTTTGTAGGTGAGTGTACGTCATTGGATGGCGAACAGGGCACCTTGGTCATAGCCAGTTACATAAGCTTATATGCCCCAGGTGAAGCCTGTACCCCAAGAATAGTGGAGGGGATTGTTAACTTTTATATATACAGGTGCCTGAGTTAGGTTTAGGTTAGAGGCCCACCAGAGGGTGAGTGAGGTGTCATTTCCAATAAGGGCAGAAGTGATCAGCCTGATCACATTGTGGGCCAGTGGAACTTCCAGGGCAAAGATAAAAATCTACTACCTGCAGATTAGAAGAGGTGTGTAGGTTAAAATAAGGATTTCCGGTAAGATGGGTGCCCGGGAGAGAGTTGGAGGTATACGTTTTAGGGGAGAGAGCCAGGAGGTCAGATAGGTCAACCTTGAATAATACAGATGATTCCTGTTTATATGTCCACTGTTGGTTGGCTAGCACCTTTCCTGATGCAAAAGAAGTTAGAGAAAAGAATAGGTGGGATTTCTAGCACGTCTGTTAGGGAGAAGACTGCCTATGAAACAACACCAGAGTGAGAAAGTCTTAGCTTGAGAGGGTTGGATCCAGGCATGGCCATCCATTGTTGACTCAGGAGTGCTTGGCCTTTTTGACTCAGGAGTGGTGAATCCAAACCGGTATCCTATTAACCTTGAGTGCTGTTGGAGTGCTGAGGATGACGATGAAAGATCCTTGCCATACAGGAGTTAATCTCTCTTTATGGAACTTTTTGATATAGACCAGATCCCCAGGCTAGAAGGGATCACAGAGCATGGAGGAGGGAGTTGGTAGAACAGCACAGATGTTGAAGTGGACAGAAGCCTAGACCTGTTGGAGAGACTGGAGATAACAGAGACTGATTAGTAATTTCTTCAAGAATGGGATCTCTTAATCAGGGTAGTAAAAGAGGGGACCTTCCAAACATGATTTCATATGGGGTCAACTCAGCCTTGTAAGGGGTGCATAGGACTTGGAGGAGGACCAAGGATAAAAGGTTTATCCATTTTTCACTGGTCTCTATTATTAATTTGGTTAAAGTAATTTTTAAGGTTCGGTTTCCGCATTCTACCTGTCCAGAGCTTTGTGGTTGGTAGGCACAATGTAACTTCCAGTTTATATTTAGCGCTTTGCTTACCATTTGAGCTATGGATGAGGTAAAGGCAGGACCATTATCAGAGCCAATGGAGAGAGGGAGCCCAAACCTAGGAATAATTTCATTTAATAAAAACTTTGTGACCATAAGTGCAGTTTCATTTTTTGTGGCAAAAGCTTTCTCCCATCTTGAAAAAGTGATCACAAAAACCAGTAGATATGTGTAACCTGCATGAGGGGGTTTTACCTCAATAAAGTCCACTTCCCATGCTTCTCCAGGACTTAGTCCTCGGGCCCTGATGCAATTTGGTGGTTTTGGTTCTTAGTTTGCATTTACTTCTGCATAAGATGGATACGTTTCAGCAGCTGTGGCAGTGAGGTTTCTTAAGTCTTGAATGTAGTAGTACCAGCTTAGCATTTCAGCTAATCTAGTACTCCCCAAGTGGGTAATAGAATGAAGTTGATTAACCAGAGTATGTCCAAGGGCAGCTGGGAGGATGATTTTGGAGTCCTTAGTAATTCACCATTCTGAGGTTTCTTTTTGTGCTCCCCCTAGGTCAGTTTGCTCCTCTTCTTCTTGGGTACAGGTGGGCTGTTTTGGAAGTGAGGGAACTGGAAAAGTTTTCGTTAGAAGGATAGTGAGGGGTTCACATGGGAGCTCTGTTGCCTCACAAGCTGCCCGATCAGCTAAGCAATTTCCTGTTGCCTCTGGAGTGTCTGATTTTTGGTGTCCCCTGCAATGAATTACAGCTACCTCTTTGGGAAGCCATATAGTCTCAAGAAGAGCCAGTTTCCTTTGTTTTTTATAGTCTTACCTGCCACAGTAAGAAGTCCTCATTCCTTGTAGATTATGGCATGGACATGGAGAGTAGCAAAAACATACCTGCTGTCGGTAAAAATATTTACCCATTTTCCCATTCCCCGGTGCAGGGCCTGGGTTAAAGCCATTAGCTCGGCCTTTTGGGCAGATGTGCCGTTGGGCAAAGACTATGACCAGATTACGTCATGAGCTGTGGTTACCGCTGCGCCAGCCTTGCGAACTCCCTTTATTACGAGACTGCTGCCATCTGTGAACAGGTCAGCATCAGCCTGGTCTAGAGGTGTGTCCCAAAGATCAGGACAACTGGCTTGAGAGACATCCAGTACGTCCTCACAGTTATGAACTGGCGTTTTTGAATCATCATCGGGCATCAGAGTGCCCAGATTGAGGCTCTGAGTAGGAGAGAAAGTTAGTCTAGGCTGGTCAAGTAGGAAGCTTTGATATTGGGGGATACGAGTGTTTGACAACCAGCAGCCAGTGGCTCCCTGAAGTAGGGCTCCTACAGCATGGGGAATGGTCAGAGTTAGGTTTTGACCAAAAGTCAGTTTGTCTGGCTCCTTAACTAGTATAGCTTTAGTGGCGATGGCTTGAAGACAGGATGGCCAGTCAGAGGCCACTGGATCCAGCCTTTTTGACAAAGTCGCCTCCAGGGTCCTAAGGTTTAGGTAAGAACCCCCTTTGCGATTCCCCACTGTTCATGCATAAACAAATGGAAAGGCTTGGTAACATCTGGAAAGGCTAGGGCTTGGGTAAGAGCCATTTTTAATTGTTGGAATGTGGTTCCTCAGTGACAGTCCATATCAAAGGCTGATCCCCTGCTGTGGCTGAATATAGGGGTTTAGCAATTTCAGCAAATCCTGGGATCAATAACTGACAGTATCCCACTGCCCCCAGAAATTCCTGTATCTGTTTTTTCGTGGTTAGGGTGGGGATTTGAAGGATAGCCTCCTTCGGGCTGTGATTAGGGTTTGCTTATCCTTTTTTAGCCAATATTCTAAATAGGAGACCTCGGTTAAGCAGAGTTGTGCCTTTTTAGCTGATCCAAGGTAGCCCAAGTCCTGGAGAAGCTGCAACAAAGCCTTGGTGCCTTTTAAACAATTGTCAAGTGTCCAAGTCTGCCACTGTGAGCAAGAGATCATCTACTTACTAGAGCAAAGTACATTCAGGCTGCAAGGCACAGAACCCCATTAGGTCCTGTTGCAAGACTTCCCTGAAAAGAGTCGGGGAGTTTTTGAATCCCAGTGGCAATCAGGTTCACATCAGCTGACTGGTATCCCCTGAATTGGGATCCATCCATTCAAAGGCAAAAATGGGTTGACTGACTGGAACAAGGGAATGGAGAAAAGGGCATCCTTCAGATCTAAAACATTGTAAACCTGGTGTTGAGGGAAGTAAACTGAGTAATGCATAAGGGTTGGGAACAATAGAATGGATTGTTTCAACCAGCTTATTAACCTCCCTCAAGTCCTGGACTGGTTGGTAGTCAGAGGTTCCCAGTTTTTGAACTGGCAAAAAAGTAGTGTTCCATGCCAATTGACATGGTGTTAGTATATTAGCCTTTAAAAGTCTTTTGATATGAGGAGCAATTCCCCTTCGAGCCTGAAAACTCATAGGATACTAATGTACTCTGACCAGAGTGACTGATGCCAATAGACTTACCACAACCAGGGGATAATGTTGTGTCAATCCTGGTGGATTTGTTTCCACCCAGACGGAAGGATATTCCTGTTGTAGCTGCTGAAGCAAACTTGACAAGGTTTTTTCAGTGGAGGAGTTAGGAAAAGTTAGAAGGTTCTCTTCAGAAAGTGGAACAGTTAAAAGCATTTGATAGGCAGTGGGAACAAACATTTCAGTTTTGTCAGGTGAAAACACAATGGTTGCTCTTAACTTTCAAAGCAAATCCCGGCCCATGAGGGGGTATGGGCAGTCAGAGGCTACTAGGAATGAGTGAGTAACCTGTTTTTGGCCTAAATCAATGGTCCAAACAAAAGTGAACTTGCAGTTTGTAATTGTGCCTATTGCCCCTTGAACAGAAATTTGCTTGTTGGACATGGGTCCTAATGGTGACTTTAGGACTGGAAGTTCTGCCCCAGTGTCCACTAAGAGTTGGACTAGGTGGCCCCCAATAGCAGCAGTTACCATGGACTCTTGGGGGCCTAAGGAAAAAGAGCCTTGGCCTCTTCAGGAAGAGTCATTTTCAGTCCTGCCCTCCCACCCCCCACAGTGGGCAAAACCAGGACTGGCTTAGGGTTGTCCATTTGGGGGCAAGAGAGACAATCTTTTTTCCAGTGACCAAATTCTTTGCAATATGCACATTGATCCTTAGCCAGTGGGGAGCATCCAATCCCCTTTTGTCCTTTTCTAGTCTCCCCTTTCTTCTGGCATGGTGGTCTTGAGTCAGGTCAGGAGGCTTGGAGAGCAGTTACCAATAGTTTTGCCCAATGTTTGGCCATTTTATCTGCCTCTTGTGTCACCTGTTTTTGTTTTTCAGTATCACAGTTATTAAAAAACCTTTGGGCTACTTAGAGCAGCTGGGAGATATTCATTCCTGTGAAGTCCTAAAGCCTTTGTAACTTTTTTTTGGATGTTGGGGGCTGCCTGGGCCATGAAAGCCAAATTAATGGCCTGAGCATTTTGGGGTGCCAAAGGATCAAATGGGGTATAGGTATGGAATGCCTCTTGAAGACGTTCAAGGAATGCCCTCAGTGATTCCTCAGGACCCTGAAGAATTTTGGGAGTTTTAGAAAGATCGATAGATTTCTGGACTGCTCTCCTCAAACCAGCTAATAAAGTCTGGTGATAGGTATCTAATGCCCTGAACCCTACTGAAGTGTTAGAGTCCCAATCTGGATGAGAAAAGGGAAAAAATTCATTTAAAACATCCTGACTTTCCTCCTCTATACCAGCAGTTGAGGTTAGAACAGACTTTTTAGCCTCAGCTCTGATGTGCTCTCACTCCTCAGAGGTAAATAGGGTTAGAAGGAGCTGCTGGTAATCATCCCAGATGGAGAGATGAGTTCTCATGATTGATTCTACCAGAGAGTTCAGAACCTGAGGTTTCTCCAAAAACAGTGGATTTTGAGCTTTCCAATTGTACAAATCAGAGGTAGAAAAGGAACATAGATCAAAATGGGTAGCTCAGTCTGAGCTGTCCCCCATGGAGGGGGAACTTCCTAGAGGGGAAGGAGAGGGGCTGGATTCGTTCAAGATCAAAGGTGAGAATCCAGAGGTGGAGAGCGCAAAGGGAAGATGGAAGAAGTGACGGTAGGTGAAGAAGCTTATGGGTGATAAGGTGGAGGAAGGTGAAAGTCTGTCACAATGAGAATGAGAAATGGCTGGGCCTTCCAGAGGACCCTCAGTAGGGGGAGGCAAGACAGGGTAGAGCTTAGGGGTAGACTCAGGAGGGGCAAAACAGGGGAAGACTGTGGAGCAGGTGAACATGATGGGAGAGGACAAAGAGACTTGGAGACAAGTATGCAAGAAGGGTCCTGAGTTTTAAGAGAACATACTTTTTACCACAGAGGGGTATTTAGACTAAATTTAACCATTGGTCAATATAGGGGAATTGGTCAGGGTGACAAGGTGTCCCCGTGATGATCTTCCAGGCAGACTGAGTGATGCAAACATCCAGAGACCCAGTGGAGGTGCATCCAACATTAAATGATGGCCAGTTCGCTTCACAGAGGGTCTGGAGCCCGGCTTTCGAAAGGTGGACACTGTAGTCCTCAGTAAATCCAACAGAGAAATTTTTTACCATGCAGTCCAGGGGACTGGAGGGTCAAGAAGACTGTGACCCCATATTCTCAAAACCAGTGAGGGAACCAAAACTGGAATCAGAAACTGAACTGAGGCACTATTCAGCCAATGTCTTGCCTAATGAATAGCATCTAAGGGACAACCTTGTCAGGCCATGACTTGCTTAATAGAATGGCCACAAAGAGAAGATTCTTACCTCCTAGGAGAATGCAGATGAACTCAGGTATTTTTGAGGCAATGGGAAGCCAGCCGTCATTCCAACTCCCTCCAGGCTGGATGAGAGGTTATGGGACCCTGGAATGTGTCAGGGGGTACCTTCCCTATAACTTCACCATCAAGCCAGGGAGAGCCAGAGTGAAGCCACTTCCTGAGCTTGGTGATCTTGCTGAGGCCTCCAAATGTTACAGCCACACTGTGAGTAAGGAGTCACCAACACACTGAAAGTCAAATATTGTGTCCTTTATAGCCGGCAGTCGAGAGCAGGCTCATACCAGAAAAAGACTCTCAACCCCGACTGAAGTAAGCAGGGGGTTTATATAGCAAAAAAAAAACCCATAATGTTACAGATTTTTAGTTCTGGAAAGGGAACAAAGGAGATTTTTCAAGGTACAGATTTTTAAATCACGGGGGAGAGGGGAAGGGAACAAAGGAGATTTTTCAAGGTACAGGTCTTTAAATCACATAGTGCAAAAGAACTGTTTCAGGAACGCTATAGCCCTCCAGAGGAGGGAAAGGAAAAACCATAAATCACCGGACATGAGTTATGGCATACTGGAAAGGTTAAGGCAATCTCACAGAGGAATGGTGGGAGGGGAAACTGGAGACAAAATGGAAGAACTACTACAAAATGGAGTTACCAACTTGGTTAGGTCACTAGCAGTCATTTCAATTCCTTATTTCAAAATTAGTTTTTAAAACTTTCAACCAGCTTAACCTAAAAATATTTCCAGTTCTTTCTTGGATAGTATGGACGCCTGTAACGGGAGACAAAAATGGATACCTGAATTGCTATCCTACATTTATCCTAAGGATCTATATCATTTGAATATTTGCTATATACCTTGGAGAATGTAAGGTTTAACTATTTGTGACCCCAGACTTTTAGAAGCATTTTTATTCTGTGGGAAACTCAAATTCTTGTTATATGTCAGAATGTAAAAAAAAAAAGAACATTTTGTTTCTTTTTATTCATCAGCCCCACTGAATTTTGCTAAAAACTTGGGACTTTGTTTTTGCTCCAATAAAAGAGAAAGTATTTTTTAAGAATGCAAGTGCATTGCTTATTATTCTTTTACTCTTCAATTTTCTTTTGGGTTTCCTAGTCACAAAGCATTTAGTTTACTATCATTATTTCACCATTAACTGCTCAAGTACCTTTAAATACTTCTGGATTCTTAAGCAAAGACGACATGGTCATTGTAGGTACATGTGTAAATATCTTAGTCCTTAGAATTCAATCAAATAGAGCCAACAATATAAAGTACAAATTGTGGACATCTCAGAACTTTAATTAAAACTCAGTCAATAGTAATATGTTGATTGAATGAAATAAGTCACCTGTGATAAAAATGCATGAATGCATATGTGTTTAGCAAAAAAAAAATCAGATTCTTAATTAATGATAGCAAAGGCTCTAACTAATTCAAGCTTATATTCATATGACATTTTTTTAAAAAATAGTAATGATGCAGCTATTATTTGAATTTCTATCATCTATTGAGAATACTACAGACATATGTTGCTATATATTTTCCTTTGGTTTTATTTTTATTTTCTTTGCATAGGATACATAGCATTATTTCTTCTGTAAAAATTATACATGCTCATTGTAAATAATAAAATCATGACTGAATTTAATGAAATAAAAAGAAACTATTGATGCTGTAAAACTGATAGAATTAAAATAAATATTTCTTAAATACATAACATATAAGTTCATAAGAGATTTAGCTAAAGTTAAAAAGATATGAGAAATCATAGCTTTAACTGAATTTTAACAACGTAAAGAGTATCTATTAACTTCGTGTTCCAGAAAATGAAAACATTATCCCACTTTTACTTCTTACTTCTTCTTCTCACTCACATTTGTTAAGTGTATCAAGAGATAATTCAAAGAAGTACTATTTGTTGAATTATTTTTGTTATTTTGAGTGTCCTTCAATCCACCAGTTGGATTTATGAGAGTAGTGAGTGGATGAGAAGATTCCACTCGTTAAAAAGATAAATCAATCAGGTTGCTAAGAAAGTTTATTTTAAACTTACAGGATGGAATATTGTATTGAAAGATAGATATTTTGGATTCAAGAGCAAAGCACTTAAGAGACAAGAGTTTTTTGACTTTCCAAAAATATGGAGTTTGAGATTCAAGAGGCAAAACTATGAAGAAACAGGGTGTAAAGCTTACACCATAAGCAGAAAAAAAGTGATAAAATAAAAGATAATAACACAACTATAGAAAAAAAATTGGATCAATCAGTGAAAGAGATAATCAGAGGGAATGTGACTATGGTTTGAACACAGCCTAGGTCTCTGAAATAGAGTTCTCTCTATCCATCATATCCTATTCAAGTCCTGTGAGATGGAATGGATAATTATAGCAGATGCTGTAAGTGCCCACACAGTAGCTATAGTTTATAATTCAATAGTAACCTTGAAGTATTCCCTAGCAAAAGTGTCCCTGCTTTGTACACTGAGATCTAGCCCATTAGATTCCAGAGTTGCAGAGTTACTATGTACACATTCTCCAAATTGGATCACTGAGAATGATAGTAAGAGGGGTTCCTATTTCTACTTCTTCATTTCTGGACCCCATGTACGCTTTTCAATATGAAGACACAGAACCATACAAGATCTTTGATTCAGGAAGCACAATGTCTCCTAGAAGATGAATTTTCATCTTCTTAAAGTATTGCCTCTGAGATGACCACCAACTATGCCTTCAGTAGACTTTTCCTACACTCTATCAGGACATAATGTAGCTTCTGGATGCTCTAGTGTGTAATAAGACCAATGGATTCCATGGTCATGAGTCCAACACCAATTTTGATGTGCAACGGGCTCTTGACCTGATATATTATCAGGTGAATCAAACACTCTAAATGTCTTCCCATAGTGGTACAGGTTGAGTTCCTCAAATCAGTAACCACAAACCCATACTGAGCATAGGGATCTATTCCTGTTAGGAAAAGTCTCTGGGTCTATCAGTGAGAAACAGGCCCAATGTAGCTAACTTGCCATCAAGTGACTGGTTGGGCTTCTCAAGAAATGGTAACATGTTGAAGGTTCAATGTTGGTCTCTGTTGCTGACAGTTTCAATGTTGGTGGTAAGCCTTGGTAAATGGCAGCCCATGCTATTGGACCCAGCCTCAATTTCTGTGACCATAGTCACGCTGTTCAATGGGTTGGCTCATGACAGAGGTTTCTTGACATCACATCACCTGGAAAAATCATTTTTACAACTAAAATGTTATTTTCTCTGCCATGGTGAACATTTCTTAGAAGACATTTATACATGATAGAAAAATTTTAACTCTTCCTACCCACTCCCTATGTCCATCCCCAGGCCTCTGTGTCATGTATATCTTTGATTTTTCATTCCCCTCCCTTTCCAGCTCCTGTTTCTTGAGAAGTGTATATTCTTGTCTTTTACCCACTTTGTAATGGGGCTGTTTGTTTTTTCTTTTCAGCATGTTTGAGTTCCTTGCAAATCCTGGACGTTAGGCTTTGTCAGATATACAGATGGCAAATATTTTTTCCCATTCTGTGGGCTCTCTGCCTACTCTCTTGATGGCTTCTTTTGCTTTGCAGAAGCTATTCAGTTTGATGAGGTCCCACTTATCTATCTTTTCTCTTATGACATGGGCACTTTAGGTTTGGTCAGAAATTGGTTGCTGGTTCCAATTTCCATAAGGGTGTTTCCTGCATTTTCTAAGGTTCTTATAGTTTGAGGTTTTACGTTTAGGATTCATTTAGAGGTGATTTTTGTGTATGGTGATAGGTAGGCGCCCTGTTTCAATCTTCTGCATGTGGTCAGCCAGTTTTCCCAACACCATTCATTGAATAGGTTCTTCTCTCCCCGGTGATTGTTGGTGGAGGCTTTGTCAAAGATCAGTTGGTTGAGAAATTGAGGTTTTTCTTCTGAAATCTCTATCTTGTTCCATTGGTCCATAAGCCTATTCCTGCACCAATACCAGGCTGTTTTGATTATTGTAGCTGTATAATAAATTTTAAAGTCTAGAAGTATGATGCTTTCTTTCACTTACTAAGGATTGTTTTGGCTATTTGTGGTCATTTATATTTCCATATAAATTTCTTTATTGTCATTTCCAGGTCTGAGAAGAAAGATGTTGCTAATTTAATGGGTATTGCATTGAATCTGTAGATTTCCTTTGGTAGGATGGACATCTTAACAATGTTGATTCTTCCTATACATGAGCCAGAAGAGAGAAATTAAATGGTTTAGTATTTTTTAAAAGTCTAAAGTTCACATGACATTTTTGTGAGTTGGATATATGTTGTTTTGAATAAATTAAAGATCTATTTTGACCTAGAGTACATAGTATCATAAAACCACATCACAAATCAATTTTTGTATACTTTTTATTAATCTTATATAACATGTGATAATCAAAAAATAATAAGAATGCTTTAATGAAATAATGGAAGGGTATCATATTATTTTTACGGTTTTCAATCAAATATTTAAAAGATGATTAATATTTTTATTTATTCTGTTTTTATAAACTAACTCCCCAGGTTTCTACTATTTAGCACTTGGGGTTATAATCAAGCTTAAAACTAATCACATGCATTTCCACTGAAAACCAGAACAAGACAAGGCTGCCCACTCTTACCCTTCCTGTTCAACATAGTATTGGAAGTCCTAGCTAGAGAAATCAGACAAGAGAAGAAAATCAGGGGTATCCAAATAGGAAAAGAAGAAGTCAAGTTATCCCTCTTTGCTGATGTTATCATCCAATACTTCAAAAATCCAAGAGAATCTGTCAAAAACCTCCTTGCACTGATAAATGACTTTGGCAAAGTCTCAGGTACAAAATAGATGTGCAAAAGACAGTTGCATTCTTATACACCAACAACAAACAGGCAGAGACCCAAATAAAAGACACAATCCCATTCACAATAACCGCAAAAAATGAAATACCCCAGCATCTTCTGAACCACAAAAGTGAAGGATTTTTACAGTGAAGACTACAAAACACTGCTCAAAGAAATCAAAGATTACACAAGCAAATAGAAAAATATTCCATGTTCATGGACTGGAAGAATCAACACTGTTAAGATGTCCATCCTACCAAAGGAAATCTACTGATTCATCACTATACCCATTAAATTGCCAACATCATTCTTCTCAGACCTGGAAACAACAACACAGAAATTCATTTGGAAAAATAAATGAGCACGAATAACCAAAACAATCCTCAGCAAATGAAACAAAGTGGGAGGTATCACATTTCCAGACTTTAAACTTTATTATAAGTCTACAATAATCAAAACAACCTGGTATTGGTACAAGAACAGGCATATAGACCAATGGAGCAGGATAGAGATTCCAGAAGAAAAATTTCAATTTCTCAACCAATTCATCTTTGACAAAGCCTCCACCAATAATCACTGGGGAGAGGAGAACCTATGCAGTAAATGGTGCTGGGAAAACTGACCACATGCAGAAGATTGAAACAGGATCCCTACCTGTCATCATACACAAAAATCAACTCTAAATGGATCAAAGACCTAAATGTGAAACCCCCAACTTTAAGAACCTTGGAAAATGCAGGAGACACCCTTATGGAAATTGGAATAGGTAACCAATTCCTGATTAAAACTCCAAGTGCCAATGCCATAAGAGATACAATAGATAAGTGGACCTCTTCAAACTGAGAAATTTCTGCAAAGCAAAAGAAACTGTCAAGAGAGCAGGGAGACCAGCCCACAAAAATGGGAAAAAATATTTGCCAACTGCATATCTGACAAAGGCCTAATATCCAAGATTTACAAGAAACTCAAACATCCTGAAAGGAAAAAACAAACAGCCCCATTAAAAAGTGGGCAAAAGACATGAATAGATACTTCTCAAAAGAAGACATATGAGCAGCCAACAGACACATGAAAAAATGCTCAGTCTCATTAATCATCAGAGAAATGCAGACAAAAGCCCACCTTGAGATACCACCTAACTCTAGTAAGAACATCATCATTAATAAAACAAAAAACCAACAGATACTGGCAAAGATGCAGAGAAAAGGGAACGTTTCTACACTGTTGGTGGGAATGCAAACTAGTTCAACTTCTATGAAAAACAGTGTGGCAATTCCTAAAAGAGAAATTGACCTTCCATAGGACCCAGCAATTCCCTCTCTGGGAACATATCCAGAGGAACTTAAATCATTCTACAAAAAAGATACCTACCTGCACACACATGTTTATTGCAGCACTATTTACAATAGCAAAAACATGGAACTAACCGTGGTGCCCACTGAAACTGTACTGGATTTTAAAAATGCAGTACATATACATGATGGAATATTATGCAGCCATAAAGAAGAACAAAATTATGGACTTCACAGCAACTTGGATGGATTTAGAGTCTATAATACTCAATGATTTATCACAGAATCAAAGAACTGAGTATCATATGTTCTCACTCATAAACAGATCCTGAGCATTTACCATAATACTATAAGAAAGGGATCGGCAGTAGCCAGAAACTGCCGGGGGGGGGGGGCGCACATAACATGAATAAGGGTACCTGATCTCAAACCAGGCAAAGTGGGGACCAAAGGTTGGCCCAAACTTTACCTGTACAAGGACCACTTATACACCTAATCCTGAATTGCACCCCACATCTTTAAAATAAAATAAATTTTTAAAAAGAAATTAATCATATTTCAACTTCCTAAATTTATTATAATTAAACTGTAAATACACTGAGCCAAAATATTAAGTGTTTGATAGAGAAAGTAACATAACAATACAAATACTGAACTATATAACTACTACTGATTCCAAGGTCAATAAAATAAAATAATTGTGAACTAGGAATAGTGTCACTTATGGTTAATATCTGGTTTCTCTTCTTGGTTTTTATCATATCTGTGAGGTAATAAACGAGAAGTCAGCCTGGCTCGGTGGCTCAGCCTATAATCCCGCGCTTTGGGAGGCTGAGGTGAGTGGATTGCCTGAGCCCACGGGTTCGAGACCCACCTGGGCAACTTGGCGAGCCCTCATCTCTACAATAAATCAAAAAATTAGCTGGGCGTGGTAGCGCGTGCCTGTAGTTCCGGCTATTTGGAAGGCTGAGGCGGAAGGATCGCCGGAGCCCAGCACTCCGGTCTGGGTAACAGAGTGAGACTCCAACTCAAAAAAAAAACAAAAAAAACCCAAGAAGTCAAACACAGCCTTTCTTGAACCATCAAAGTGAAGATAGCTCTTTGTTATGGACTAAAAGTTACCCCATCTTTCATATTTGTCTACTCTTAAATAGCCTCATTCTTTATTTGTCATAGTAGGTCAAGTCCAATTATGGACTAAAAGTTCAATTGATTTTTTTTTCTATTGTACATGTGACTCAGGGACACATGCAGTTAATATTAAATCTTTTCCTATGTTTCTCATAATAGAAAGTACGAAGTAATTAAATGGAAAATCATAACACTAGGAGAATGCTTGCCAAAATTAGTGAATGAATTACAGTGACACTCCAGATCCAAAAATAGACTGAATTTTAATTATTTTCTTTGAAAGAAAAGAAAATAACAATGACATTTAAATAGATGTCTCAAATAGGGCATCTTGCTTCAGGAAATAAGAAATAATAGAGTACTGTCTGAAAGTGCTTCCCACTGCCCAGTAAGGCTGCATTATAAACAACCACAGTTGGAATCTCTGCTTTAGACGTTGTGGGGACCCAGAACAGAGTGAATTCGTCAGAATAGAATATCTACAGCTCATATTTTACTCTTTTTATTCTCTCCACATGTATAACAGCCATGAAGAATTTAGATCTCACAAGTAGGTGCCCAAAAGGTAAACTTTCAGCAACATGTCTTTTATCATAAACATTGCTTGGTTTTAATTCCTACCAGCTGACTTTTTTGAACCAGCCTTGACCTAATGTTAAAGGAGCTAAATTACTCTTTGAGCTTCACTTCAGCTCTGAAAGATTCATGAATCTATTTATGGAAACACTTTATTTTTGCCAATACCATTTGTTAATCCTCCCTTTTCCCTGTAAAAGGTTGCCTCATGGACACCAGTTTGCTATGCACACATCTTGGGGCACACACTGACAAATGGGATTTATTCCTCAGAACCAGACAACAATCCAAAATGTATTCAAGACAGTGTCAACTTATATCATAGCTTTTCTCATAAATATATCATAGATTGTGGCCAGAATTCTTGTTGAAAAGCTTCATAAAGCTGCTTTATTCTATAGATGATTATTCAATGCCCCACAAAAAAATATAGAGTAAACCCAGTTTCGTATATATATCGCATATATTAGATTCAATGGGTATATGTGCAAGTTTGCTACATAGGCATACTGCACGATGATGAGGCTTGGGTTTCTATTGAGCCTGTCACTCCAGGTGGTAGGCACGGAAAACGACCCGTGGTTTTGCAACACTTATCTCTCACCCTACGCCTCTCTTTAGGAGTACCCAATGTCTGTTGTTCCTACCCTTATGCCATGTGTGTATTCAGTATTTAGTTCCCATTTGTGAGAAACATGCAGTATTCGGTTTTCTGTTTCTTTGATAATTTGTTTAGAATGATGGTCTCCAGCTGCATCCATGTTGCTGCAAAAGATATGATTTTGCCCTTTTTTTCTGACTGTGCAATATTCCATGGTGTATATGTATCACATTTTCTTTGTGCAGTCCACCATTGATGGGACCTTAGGTTGGTTTCATGTTTTTGCTATTATGAATAGTACTTCAATAAATATACAATTGCAGGCATCTTTTTGGTAGAGTGATTTATGCTCCTTTGGTTAGATACCCAGTAGTGAGATTGCTGGGTCGAATGATAAATTTAGTTTTAGTTCTTGGAGAAATCTTCAAACTGCTGTCCACAGGGGCTGAACTAGCTTACATTCCTACCAACAGTGTATGAGCTTTCCATTTTTACATAACTTTGCCAACATTTGTTTTTATAGATTCTGGATATTAGGCCTTTATCAGATGCATAATTTGCAAATATTTTCTCCCATTCTGTATGTTTGCTGTTTCCTCTTTTGATGGGTTTTTAAAATATTTTTTCTGTGCAGAAGCTCTTTAGTTTAATTAGGTCCCACTTGTCAATTTTGTTTTTTGTTGCATTGCCTTTTGAGGTCTTGATCATGAATTAATTGCTAGGCTGATGTCCAGAAAAGTGTGTCCAATGCTTTATTCTAGAATTTTTATAGTTTGAGGTCTTACGTTTAAGTCATTAATTCATCTTGCGTTAATTTTTGCGTATGGTGAGAGGAAAGGATCCAGCTTTATTCTTCTGCATTATGGTTAGCCAGTTTTCCCAGCACCATTGTTAAATAAGGTGTCCTTTGCCAGCGTTTGTTATTGTCAACTTTGTCAAAAGTGAAATGGTTGTAAGACAATGGTTTTATTTCTGGATCCTCAATTATGTTCCATTGGCCTATGTGTTTATATTTTGTATCAGTACCATGCTGTTTTGGCTATTGCAACCTTGTAGTAAGCTTTGAAGTCTGGCAATGTGAAGCCTCCAACTTTTTGGCTATTTTGTTTTGTTTGTTGGTGGTTGTTTGTTTGTTTTTTGCTTAGGATTGCTTGCCTATTTGGGCTCTTTTTTGCTTCTGTCCTGTAGCGGGAAATAGAGAGACCGTGACACCGAGACTATTATAGGAAGTGGCAACTTTATTACACTGGAGGACTCGGTGGACTTGACGGGCTAACGCATCCAGGTCAAGCCACGCAGGAGAAGCGGGGTCTTATACCTTCGTTTAGGTAAGGGAGGGGGTTGTGTTGCGTGATTACACATTCTCTTTGGAATATACAAGGTGGTGTTCAGAAAAATCAGATCTTTCAAAGAACAAATGTTCTCCAGGAACTGCAGGCTTGTAAACATCAACTTCAAAAGAGGGGTTTTGGATAAGTCTGCGAATTAGTTACTCTTTTGCATTTCCATGAGAGCTATCAGTCTTTGGCTACTTGGCTTTTTTTTTTTTTTTTAAACAAAACCAGTCTGGTGGGTCTTCAGAGCTTGCCACTTGACTTTCAAATGGAAATATCTTTAACTGCTACCAACCCCACCCGGCTTCTGCCACAGGGTTAGTGGGAGACAATCTGTCATCCTAGGTGTTTGCCATGGAGACAACTACTGACCCCAAAGCAGTTACTCATGTGCTTCTACAAGAAATATATTTGAGCATTTGCCACATTCTGCCACAGTCCCACTTTGATATTTTGCTAACTTTTTTGATAACTTTCTCCAAAATTCATATTTAGACTAAGTCCAAATGTATAGCCTCTTTCCATACTCCAAGAAAGTATCTAGATAGTGCAACGGTGAAGGTCTTAGGCTCCGACAGGACTAAGTATGAAGCCAGCTCTGAATAATCGAATGCACAGCGTGTGGAGTCAGACTGCCAAGTTCAAATTCTGGCTCAGACAATGACCAGATCTATAAACATGAGGAAGCTATTTAAAGTCTCCATATCTGGGTTCTTCCAAATTATGAATAAATGGGGATAATAATGGAATTGTTCTGATTATTAAATAAGATGCCCCCATGAAGTCATTAGTAAAGTGATTGAAACATTTCAATGTTTCTCTCTCATAAAGCTTGATTGTCTATTTAAAACTTGTAAAAAATGAAATGGAACTGTGGATGCAACTTTGGTTTGAGATAATTAACATAATTCTCTTTCATAGTTTGTTAAATAAGGATGTCTAAAACTAGTATTATTCTACTTCCACCACACTTATCTCCTTGCATTTTAAAAAATTTATTGAGCACATTCCTTTGCACTTACCGTTCCCTCTGCCTGGAATGCTGTGTTCCCAGATAACCACATAAGTCTTTCACTTCTGCTCAAATGTAGTCGTCCCTTGGTATCTGTGGGAGAGTGGTTCCAGGGCCTCTCCTGGATACCAAACTCCGTGGATACTCAAGTTCCTGATATAAAATGGCATAGTATTTGTATATCCTTCTATATGCTTTAAATGATCTCCAAATGACTTAAAGTACCTAACATAGCATAAATAGTTGTTATATTATATTTTTAGAGATTAGTGATTTTTTTTAAGTCTGTACATGTTCAGTACAGATGCATTTTTTTTTCTTTTTTCTTTTTCTTTTTTTTAAATTTACTTGCCCATGGGAAAGGAGAAGGAGAGTAGAGGACAGCTGGTTTTCATTTGAAGGATGGGCCCCACATGCCTGAACTAACTCACAGGGCCACCCTAGCTGCAAGGGAGGCTGGGAACTGTACTTTCCAGCCACACACCTTGCTCCTCTCCGAGAAGGCAGGGACTGCTAGCTAGTCCACTGCTCTACCTTCAAGGCCTAGGACCTTTCCAGAAACATCTTGTAAGTACTTGTGGGAAGAAGAGAGAAAAGGATTGAGGAAGAAAGGGAAAATCCCTCTCCCAGGGCTTTGCTTTCCGGGCTCTGTACTCCTCCCAGCTGGGTGTTATGGAAGTCCCCCGCACCCCCAGCCCCAACTGTGTGAGGAACCAGATAGGCTGGAGCTGCAGAGGTTAAAGTACTCACCTAGACAGCCAGGAATGAAGAAATATAAGTTTACAAAAGAGAAGATGCATTGTGAAGGGCACAGCAGGCAGAGTGTCTGCTGTCTGCCCATTTTTTTTTCCAAATGTTTTAGATCCATGATTGATTGACTCCTCAGCTGAGAAATCCATAGATTCAAAGGGCCCACTGTTTTACCATCTCAGAGAGAACATCCTGACCACCTCTTCCACATAGGACCGCCTTATGCCTTTAAGTAGCTAACGTCATCATAGCACTCAGGGTGATCTGACATTTTATTACATATTTATTTCTTTATTGCCTGTCTCACCCCATATGAACGCAGGAAGTTTTTGTTCACTGCTGAACCTCAACACCTGTAACAGTGACTAGCACATTATAGGTACCTAAAAATACGTTTTAAGTAAATGAATGCTATTGTCAAATGAATCATAATCAATCCATTTATAGAGATAAATAGGGGTACTTACAGTGTATCAGGCAGTGTGCTAGCCAAGGGTGGGCTACAGCAGTGAGCAAGACTGACATGGCTCCACTCTGCACAGAGCTCACAATCTCCATGTAAAGATCCATGCAAACTGAGAGGTCAGTTGCCTACATGCTAAAACACCTCAAAGTAAAATGGAAATTTCTCTCCGCTATTTGACATTAGGTTATTTTGATTTATTTGCACAATGACAAATGTTTGTTCCAAGATTTTTAATAGTTTCAATACATGTCGTCATAGAAAGAGATTGAAATTAAAATATATTCTACTACAATTATTTGTTAAAGTATCACCAGGTCAGTGAAAACAAAAAGTACAACCAGGTTTGAAATACTAGTTACTCTCAGATTGCAATTAGGTTGTTAGCTTTACTCTGTTAAGTGCATATACCATTTCCATATTTATCCTATAAGTTTTGCCATAAAATCTAATGTTTTATGACTTAAAATCTTAAGATTTTAAGACTCCAAGGAGTCTAAGATGCACAACTCAGGTTATTTTGTACGTGCTAAATTGGCAAACCAGAAGAGGCCAAATATGCATGATTCTTAACTGATCAATTTGGTCTCTTTTAAACCAAAGTGTATTGTCTGTGGGGGAACTTTAAGGGGTGAAAGCAACTGTTTCCTTCTGTATATATTGGAGCTAACTGAATGCTTTATATTGGAAGAAATGATGCACTTGATAATGCCTTTCTCAAAGATCAGAGAGAACATTTGAATGTAACCAGTATACAATCAATATTTACAATGTCTTTTCATAAATCAACTTTGAAAAGCATTCTGTTACTTAAATAATAGACAATATGAGCTGTGTATTTATCAAAACAATGATTCTCTAATGTAATATATTTAATTTCAACATCATAATTATTCTAGAATTAATTCAATAAAAGCTTCTTCTCCTTTGCAATTGTTATGAGTTTAATAATCATAAAATTAAGGAAAATATTATATACTATCAACCTATAACAGACATGCTAAACCATCCTTAACTTGCATGATTGTTTTAAGAGATGGGGTCTTGCTTGTTGCTTTGGCTGGAGTGCAGTAGTTACTCACAAGGTTGATCATAGCTTACTACCATCTTGAATTTCTGGTCTCAAGCAATCCTCCTGTCTCAGCCTCCCAAGTAGCTGGGACTACAGGCATGCATTTGCCTTGCCTGGCTATATTTGCCTGATTTTTCATGGCCCATTGATAGTAAGTCGTGGAGGTGGACTCTACATGTCATTACTCCAGAAGATGCCTGAGTCTCTCTCTGTAGCTTCATGGTTGAGAATTGAAACCAAGTCAAATTCCTCCTAAAACACTCCATAATCACATGCCTGTCCCTCTCCCAAAGCTTCAACATACACAAAAGATTAACTCAAGTAAGAATCACCGCACCCTCATTCTTACAGATTATAAAAAAACCTTTTCTAACACATGCTCAAATTTTTTTGCAAAATTCTACTAAAATGAAATCCATGGACTGTCACTCACATTTTTCATGAAAAAGGCAAGGTCACAAATTCCAGATTATAAAAAGAGCATTAGACTAAAATACCCAAAATAAGAAACTCTAGCCCTAAGCTACCATTAACTTGAGAAGTGACTTTGAGTAAAAGACTTGATTTCTCTGAACATCAGCTTCCCTATCTGAAAAGGCAAAGATGGTGGTACTTGTCCTACTATTTCACCTTGCTGAGGAAATCACATGTGATAAATTATATTATGTGAAAGTTGTACTTGCTGCACAAATGTAAAATATTACTGGTGATCTTGGAACATTTCTATCTATAATCTCTCTCTCTCTCTCTCTCTCACCAACCACATACTCACATGATGTTCTCTTAAGAACTCTTTATTCTTGCCGGGCTCGGTGGCTCAGCCTGTAATCTCGCGCCTTTGGGAGGCTGAGGTGAGTGGATTGCCTGAGCCCACGGGTTCAAGACCCACCTGGGCAGCGAGACCTCATCTCTACAATAAATCAAAAAATCAGCCGAGCGTGGTAGCGCGTGCCTGTAATTCCGGCTACTCAGAAGGCTGAGGCGGAAGGATCACCGGAGCCCAGCGGGTCGAGGCTGCGGCCGCCGAGTGGCCACTGCACTCCAGTCTGGGCGACCAAGTGAGACTCCAACTCAAAAAAAAAAAAAAAAGAACTCTGTATTCTTATCAATGACCCAAAGAGATGTAATGCAGCACTGTAAAACATTGCCATTTTTAAAATTTGGCATTTTGGTCGTGTGTGTGTTTGTGTGTTTTGTTGTTTCCTGCTTTCTATAAACGTTATGATCCAGCATTACTTTGAAGGAGTATTTGACTCACAAATTATACTACTATAGTTCTATTTGGCAGGAAAATGACAATAATGGATGCAAAATCAGTTCAATGTTAAAATGTTTTCTGGGCCAGGGATTTAGACCTTAAGTATTCAGTTGAGAAAATTCTTTTTTTTTTAATTTTCTTTTTTGTTTTGTTTTTTCAATATTCTTTTCTAACACACCAAATATACATTTGAAGAGGAGCAATATGTAAACAACAGACAGCACAGTAGCAAAATCCTAAGTTTGAAGCTGCTAATTAAAAGCCTGGTTTTGCTGCTGTATCAGCAAGAGTAAAGCTTTCTTACAGGTAAAAAGATGCAATATCATCTAGCTTTCATAACAGTTATAAAGTTTAGAAATGTAACTAGCATGTCTAGTTTTCATCATTGTGGGAAGCAATGTCATCCAATACTGATATTTCAAAATGAAACACTCAGTACTTACATGCTCCAATTTAAAGGAATTCACTTTTCTCCAAGTCCCTCTCCCCTTGCCCTTTAAGCTTCAGTATCTTCAGAATTGCGTGTTTATTTTCCAGGGTTGAAGCTGGTTGTTCTAGACAGTTGCAAAAAGAGCAGAGGCTGGGATGTATGATTCTAGGAGAGCCCTCCACAACTTTTGGCTCAAACGCTGACTCCTCTGGAAGCGGGTATCCGATGGATTACCACCATCTCCTGCAACCTGGGAATTAGCACATCTCTAGTAGCAACAGGAGTTCATTCCTGAGTTCCTGCAATTACTCCCACAGAGGAAGGAGAGAGCCCTGAGTTACAAGTTATTAAAAGAAGGTCAAGAGAAACAGAAAGGAAAGGTTGAGGATCTAGGAACAAAGGTCACTTGTAGTCCCAAGTGAACTTTGGGCCATGTAATGGCATAGCTCTTGCCATAGTGGATGTCTGCCATGCAGATGAGGCTTGGCAGAGATAATCTGCTGATGCCTCACCCTCACTGTCCTAAAAGCAGAATCTAGGTGTCACCACTTGTTAAAATTGGGCAAGCCTCAGAGGTGTGGGCTTAATCAGACCAACAATTCCTGGTGTTGCAGTCACTGAATCTGGGGTGCGGACTGCTTCTGCTTTAGCTGGGGGACAGTTCCTAGAAACTTCCTCCAGCAGTGGTAATTTCTCAAGATTTGATAAATGCTCTTTCTTCACAAGATAGGCTCAGATAGGAACATTTCATTACAAAACTGACCTGGGTACCAAGTGTGATAAGATCTTTGATTCACTATCACAGCTGGTTATAGCCTCAGACCATTGTCTCCCTTCAACCTATAGACTCTGACTCTGGTCAAGAAGAATTCACTCTCGGGAACCTCACTGCTTTTTCCTACAATCAAGCTATGATAAGGTTTGCAAGACTCCATCAAAAATTTTAGTAACTTTGAACTTCAAAAGGAAAAAAGCGCTTTCCTCAGAGGAAGTTCCTCAACATCTGTGCACATTTATGGGTACAGACGGATTCTAGAATGGAGATTTTCCCAGTGCCTCCAGCAGAAACTAAATTCTATAGTCCAACAGGAGCAAGAGAAGTAGAGTTAAATACACCCCCTATATTCTAAGCAGATATCAGCTAAAATGTCTTTTCCAAAGACAATGCATAATAAATGCCTTACACATGATAAATAGGTCTTCAACTGAAGGTAGCTATTATTATTAGAAACATAATCACATAGTTTTCAGTTTCTGCTGGGCAGCTCCTTAACTGGATACAAGAATAACCATACAGAATGGCAATCAGCACTTTCCTTAACCATCTATGTATTAATTGAAAAATCAGAGCTAAGGTCAGCACAACACAGACTTTTATAATAGTCGAAATCAAGCTCTTTCTATTTTCCCCATCTCTAAATTTTCCATTTGCAAGTATATGACCGTTATGTGTTGACAAATAACATAAAATGATCACAGTGTGTATTTTCATCAGTTACTAGAATTATGCTGCCTCTAAGATTTGTGGGGGGGAAAAAAAGGTAAAGCTCATAAAGGCAGGATAAATTAAAATCAAAGCTTATCCTCTGAATAAATTCTTCAATTGTGCATATAATCTCCTCAGTTCCCTTACAACCAAAACAGAAAACCACACACTTATTTTATTTATTTATTTATTTTATTTTTGTTTGGTTTTTTTTGAGTTGGAGTCTCACTCTGTCGCCCAGACTGGAATGCAGTGGCCGCTCCCGGCCACCGCAGCCTCCACCTGCTGGGCTCCGGCGATCCTTCTGCCTCAGCCTTCCAAGTAGCTGGAACTACAGATGCGTGCTACCATGCCCGGCTGATTTTTTGATTTATTGTAGAGATGAGGTCTCGCTACCCAGGCAGGTCTCGAACCCACAGGCTCAGGCAATTCACTCACCTCAGCCTCCCAAGGCGCAGGATTACAGGCTGGGCCACCGAGCCCGGCTTACACACTTATTTTAATGCTAGAATCTAAAGTTGAATCCTGGATTTCATTTATCCAAAGAGACTGGAAGATAACAGCTGCTCAAGAGTAAAACGTGCTTAGTGAAAGTCAGACTGGCATCAGCATTCCAGGCTCTAGTCCACTCTGGGAATATAGAGGAAAGTGTGTGACAAAGACATATACCTAGAGCTCTGCTTCCCAAAATACATATTAATAATATTTCTCACATACTGTGTACCATACACTGCTATAAGCTGTGTGTGTGTGTGTGTGTGTGTGTGTGTGTGTGTGTGTGTGTGTGTGTATGAGTGTGTATCATGTATTCCTAAAAACTCTTTAAGGAAACTATTGTTATTCTTCTTCTTTGCAGGTGAGAAGATTAAGGTCCAAGGTTACACAACTTAAATATGGCAGAGCTGACATTTAAACTCAGGCCATCTGAACTTTGCAGTCTGTGCTTTTAACCACATTCCACTTCCAAGAATGTAAGGCTCTCTTCAAATCATTTCCTCTGAAGTCCCACCAGGAATTTTACTACTTCTGAGGAAAGTGGTGGTACTGTTGTCTCTCCTCTTCCTTCACAATCCTGGGGACTTAAAATTTTTCAGATTTGTAATGCCTGAAACTGGCAGACTCCTGTGTCACTTTGAGAAGTGTAAAGATTGAATTGGTCTCTAGTTAAGCATCAGTACAGTTCTGATGTTCCTTTTCTGTGGGAAGCACCACACTGGGCACTGAGAATATACAAAGGAAAAGGGAGAATGACCCTTGAGCTCAGACACTATAATAGACTGAATTGTATCCTCCCCAAATCCATATGTTGAAGCACTAACCCCCAATGTGATGGCATTTGCAGAAGAGGCCTTTGAGAGGTAATTGGGTTTAGATGAGGTCAGGAGAGTGGGGCTCACATGGTGTAGTTAGTGCCCTTACAAAAAATATATTGGAGAGCTTTCTCACACATACTGTCTCTCTCTCCCTCTGCCATGTGAGGACAAAGATAGAAAGCAGCTGTCTGAAACCTCGGGAGAGAGGCCTCACCAGAAAATAACCATGCCTATGCCTTGATTTTCGACTTCCAGTCTCCAAAACGATGAGAAAACTAACTTATTTTATTTAAGCCACCCAGTCTATGGTCTTTTGTTAAGGTACTCCAAGCTGAGTAAGGTAGACACAGACAGTGTTTAATGACAAACAGGACAGACTTATATCTGTGTTTGTGGAAGAGATTCAGACAGTAAGGAGAAGCCATATATAGAGGTTCACTGGTAGAAATATTTTTGCCCTTTGATAGAGAAGGTTGAGTGTGTGTCATTGAGGCAAATAATTTTTTTCTTTTAAAATTATTTTATTTTAAAAATGTGGGGTACAAATGAGAGTTAGCTACAAATATGGTCTTCATACAGGTTAAGTGTGGGTCCCCTTATTGATGTTATGTGCCCCCCTCCTTCCCTGGCAGTATCCCACTACTGCCAATCCCTTTCTTATGGTACTATGATAAATGTCCAAGGTCCACTTATGAGTGAGTACATGTTGTACTCAGCTCTTTGTTTCTGTGATAAATCACTGAGTATTACAGACTCCAATTCCATCCAGGTTGCTGCAAAGTTCATAATTTTGTTTTTCTTTATGGTAATTATTCATTATTACTATTGCTACCAATTAGTAAATATTTAACATTAACATTTTCTCAGGTAGTCCCCAAAATAATCCTTTGAGACCTAAAATCTAGAGAGAGTAGGTAATTTTTCCAGAACACAGTAAATGACTGGCAGATTCAAACCCAGCTCTGACTCAAAGCCCCTGACTCCACCATGCTGGCATTCCACAGATGATGGCAAGGCAAGACTGGGCTTCTCTAGTAAAGTTTCCAGAACTTCTGAAATATAGCATGGTATAAATCCATTGAATAAGGCCTAGAGTCAAGGCTTTCAAAAAAAAACAGAGTACTTCTTTTTAGCTCCTGCCAAAACAAGGGAAAACAGCAGATCCTCATATGTGTAGGGAGAATCAAAAAAGCCCAGAATTTATTTAGAAAAAATTGTATATTTGTTCCTACATGTTTAAACTTCAGTTACCTTCAAAGTACTCTCCATTTGATATACTACACTTATCAGGTCTCTTTTTCCACTACCTAAAACAGTTTTTGAACTTTTCAATTCTGATGCCTTTTAGAGCTTTTGTTGTTTTTTTGTATCCCCTCTTCCACCTCGGCAAAACGTTTCCCTTTGAGGACTTATTTCATCCAGGGAAACAAAAAAAGGTCTCTTGGAGCAAGACCAGGTGAATAGGGAGAATGGGGCAGGGAGATCATGCCGTTATTGGTCTAAAACTACTGAACACTCAGCACAGTGTGCGCAGATGTATTGCTAAATCGCCCATCATGAAATAAGCAAACACATTGAAAGAATCTCCACACACACAAAAAAATTCACTAAGTTGAACACAGCCTCTCACAACAATGCTAGCTGGTACACTGATGCCAATGAGTTCCTAGAACACTTACCTAGCAGGGAAAGTCTATGCCACAAGGGGCAAGCCCTACAAAAAGATAATTCAGGGTTTTGGGGGGTCTCCCCTTGTGAAATAATTATCATTTTTAAATTAATCCAAGCCAGGCTCAGTGGCTCAGCCTGTAATCCCTCACCTTTGAGAGGCTGAGGTGAGTGGATTGCCTGAGCCTATGGGTTCGAGACCCACCTGGGCAGCTTGGCGAGACCTCATCTCTACAATAAATCAAAAAATCAGCCGGGCGTGGTAGCGCATGCCTGTAGTTCCAGCTACTTGGAAGGCTGAGGCAGAAGGATCGCCGGAGTCCAGCGGGTCGAGGCTGCGGTGGCCGGGAGCGGACACTGCGTGCCAGTCTGGGTGACAGAGTGAGAATCCAATTCAAAAAAAAAAAATTAATCCAGCTGGATGCAGTGGCTCAAGTCTATAATCCCAGCACTTTGGGAGGGCGAGGTGAGAGGATTACCTGAGCCTGCAGGTTTGAGACCAGTCTGGGCAACTTGGTGAGACCTCGTCTCTACAATAAATCAAAAAATTAGCTGGGCATGGTAGTGCGTGCCTGTAGTTCCAGCTACTTGGAAGACTGAGGCGGAAGGATCGCCTGAGCACAGCAGGTTGAGACTGTGGTGGCCGTAAGCATTCTACAGCACTGCAGCCTGGGTGACAGAGTGAGACTCCAACTCAAAAAAAATAAAATAAAATAATTAAATCAATCCAGTGTGAATAGAAAGCATCAGCCAAAGCTGGACTTGGACACTGCTACCAATCCCAAAGATTCTGAAGGGGACTTTGTAAGATCAAGGATAATCATGGGCTTTTGTTATTTAATTTTAAATCATAATCTCTTTCATGTAAGTGTGAAGTGTGAAATCTGGGAATGCTTTAAATTTAATAACACACTTCAAAAGTTTGGGGTTTGAAATCCAAAGTATTCTACTCCCTGCACTCAGAAAACCTGTGCTCTGAAGTGAATTCATCAAGGGCTAAAAAGTTCAGTAATGGCTATATTTATTGCAGTATGGCTGTATTTTTTGTCTGAAGCTGTCATTGAGCATTATGTTCTCAAAAACAACCCAATACTTAAGAAAAAATTGTCTCACAGATCAGTAAAAGCATTTTTATCAACCATCTGGCAAGCTGTTAAATGAGTGATTTTTTTCTTTTTTTTTTTCCAGTCAAATGGTTTCAACACAATCTAGTACCAGATGGCTTCTGTTTCTGAACAAATGATGATTAGAAGCAATTTCTATCTATCCACAAAGCTATAAATAGCAAATAATCCTGGCTCCATTTAAAGTGTAGTGCAACAAACTGTGGAGCCCTGAACCTAACATAGACTAGTCAGTTTTCTTATGGATATTTTATATTTCCCAAGATTATTCCAAAGAATAAGGACAATTATACATTCAGAGATAAACAGATGATAAATGTTATTTATCACATGCTATTTATTCTGCTACAGGAATAAAATTTTACTTCAGGACTTGTAAATTATGTTTATATGCAAGTAGAATTCAATATTATAATGAGATATGATTTAAGAATATGTTCAGCTGATTAGCATTTAAAGATATACATAATTGTGTTTATTTTGCAAACTAATTAAGCAAAATTCAAATTTGTATTATTAGCTATAATTTTTTACACAAATTAATTTTATGTGACATATAACTCCTCTTTCCAAAATAATTTAAAATAAATTACAGCAAAAGATATAGTCCAAGCAGAGGACTAAAAGAAGATGCAAATTTTTTGAGTACAGGTAGCATCATTTCTGCATTAAAATTCAAATTTAATTCTGTGCAATCTCTTAATAAGGCCAAGCATATAGACAGATGATAGATAGATAGATAGATAGATAGATAGATAGATAGATAGATAGATCTACAGATGCATAAATAGATATATAAACAGACAGACAAAGATAGAGAGAACACAGTAAATTGTGTGGATGCTATTGTGCCATTATTGCATAAGAAGAAACATATTAACCCTGTAGATAAAAATGTTTTTTCTGGCACTAAATCTAAAGCAAGAGTTATAGGCAAAGGGAGGAAAATTGTGAATAAAGGAAATATATTCTTAGAGCCCCTTTGAATGATCTTCAAAACATAAACCAGAAAGTTTCTTTGGAGTTGGACTAGCATGGCAAACATTCCAAGAGCTTTGAGATGACAGGATCATCTTCATAAGATGTTGAAACAAAAATAGGATGGATACAATTTTCTCTGGGCTAGGACAAGTGAGGACCACAAACAGATGACAACAGAATCCAGGTAGGTAATAGAGGCTGTGGTTTCAGCAAGATATAATACAACAAGGGTGTGGTAGTGTTTGTGGCATAAAGAAAGAAGGCATGTCTCAGCAAAGAGCATGTTCCTAGCACTACAAGAAACATGCCAACAACACATTCTCTGAGGAAATTCAACTCATAGGTCATGCAATCATGTTCCGAGTTGCAGGCAAATAAAAACCATTTGCAAAATACTCATGTCAGAAACATTATTGGCAATAATATACAACATCAAAATGAAGTTTTAAGTATGCAAGACTTCAGCTTCATGAAGGACATAGTAGGTCATAGTAGGTCATGGCAATGCAACTCTTCCAACAATTAGAAAAAGCCAGATAAATTAGCAAATATCATACTTTTAAGGATACTGAAGGACTGTGAAAACTATTTGGACTAGATATACTAAAATCATGAAGGAGCTGGGCGTGGTAGCTCATTCCTGTACTCCTGGCTACTCGGGAGGCTAAGGTGGGAGGATCCCTTGAACTCAGGAGTTTGAGGCTGCAATGAGCTATGTAGCACCAATGCACTCCAGCCTGGAAGACAAAGCAAAACTGTGCCTCAAAAACTAATGAATTAATTAATTAAAATAAAATCACAGAAAAGGAAGAGTTCTTCCCAAGTGATCTAATAATCTGACTTCTGGCTTGATAAAGGAAAGCAAAAGACCTAAGCTCAAAATGTCCAAAAATGAATCTCCTGGTCTTTCAGGGCAAAGAAGACAGATCACTCAGTTATTAAAGAAACCCCAAGAAGGTCACATCTGAGGAAAAAGAACAAGCTGATCCTGGGAAATACTCATGTATGATGTAATCCAGTATTTTATCTCTGAAAATAAATATAAATATATCTTCCTTAATAAAATAAATAAAATACATCTTCTTTAATAAACCCCCAAATTTGGTAATACAACCCACCAGGATAGGTCTTTCTATATGGATTTTAAAAACTCTTTTGCTGCCAGACTCGGTGGCTCAGCCTGTAATCCCAGCTCTTTGGGAGACCGAGGTGAGTGGATTGCCTGAGCCTGCAGGTTTGAGACCCACCTGGGCAACTTGGCGAGATCTCATCTCTACAATAAATCAAAAATTAGCCAGATGTGGTAGTGTGTGCCTGTAGTTCTGGCTACTTGGAAGGCTGAGGTGGAAGGATTGCCGGAGCCCAGTAGATGGAGGCTGTGGTGGCAGGGAGTGTGCCACTGCACTCCAGTTGGGGCGACGGAGTGAGACTCCAACTCAAAAAAAAAAAACTCTTTTGTTAGCTTACTTGTATTTTCAAACTGTGCTACCACTATGAAAACTTGCTCACCGAAAAATTATATTTATTTTATAATTTCATTTTTTAGCTAATTCCATTTTTAATAGCTTTTTAATAGTTGTTTCTAATTTCTCTTTTCTTGGTTACAAGGCACTAGCATGCTTAGTCTGTTTCTCATTGTATCTTTGCATCTTTTTTAGTGCTGCCATTTGTGGTTTTGTTTTATTTATTTATTTATTTATTTATTTATTTGTTTGTTTGTTTATTTAAGTTAGAGTCTCACTCTGTCACCCAGACTGGAGTGCAGTGGCCACTCCCGGCCACTGCAGCCTTGACCTGCTGGGCTCCGGCGATCCTTTCGCCTCAACCTTCCAAGTAGCCGGAATTACAGGCGCGTGCTACCACGCCCGGCTAATTTTTTGATTTTTATTGTAGAGATGAGGTCTCGCCTGCCCAGGCGGGTCTCAAACCCGCAGGCTCAGGCAATCCACTCACCTCAGCCTCCCAAAGGCACGGGATTACAGGCTGAGCCACTGAGCCCAGCTTGTTTTATTTATTTTTAACTTACTTTTTATTATAAAGATGTGAGGGACAAGTAAGGATTACCTACATAAGCAGGCTGCATGCAGGTGAAGTTTGACCTTCTAACTGGCCATCATTCCACCTGGTAGTGGACCACGTACCCTTTCACATTAACACATGAAGATATTCTCTGTATTAAAACATTTTTCCCTTTTTTTATTTTTTAAAGTTTTTTTGATTTTTTTTTTTTATATTGAGACAGAGTGCCACTTTGTTACCCAGGCTGGTTTCAAACTCCTGACCTCAAGTAATCCTCCTGCTTTGACCTCCCAAAGTGCTGGGACTACAGGCACGAGCCACTGCACCCAGGCAAAACATTTTTTAACCCAGACCCTGTGGCCCCATCCAATTCTACTGTTTTCCTTGGATGTAACAAGTTTGGTATGAATACTTCTAGGCCTTTTAAAAATAAATTTATAGTCATATAAATACATATGGAGATACATTTGGGTCTTTTATATAAAATATGCAAGAATTATAGTCACTTCCAGCAAGATGGCAATGGGATAGGTTGGACTGTGAGAGTCTCTGCAAAAACTAGTGTCCGTGAAGACTCTCTGCATGAGTAGGCATGTGCCAGTGGGTGAGTGAATGTCTGTCTGAGGGGAGACATGGGTTCATGCACCCAGGACTCTTCTCTGGAGGTGTCTGCAACCCCCCACCACTCTGAGATTGGAGCCACAGGTGCTCTTGGGACTCTCCTGAGAAGACCTTGCCGAATTCAGCTGATTCTCATTACCTGGCACCTGGCCCACACCATCACCTGTGACAGCAAAGTGGCTGGAGCCTCTACACATGGAAGATCAGGAAGAGCTGGAGAGGAGCCCCACCCCTGGTGAGGAAATGCTGACCACAGTCATTTTCTCTGTCTGAGGACCAGGCAGAGACCTGCATTGCCCCGCCCAGCTCCACCCAACCTCCAACTTGAGACCTAAGGTAATCTCATCAAACTCAGAGACAGAAGTACCTCCCCCACTGAATCACACACAGACACATCAGATCTGAGTGGGAGACTTGACAGGCAGCAAGCCAGTTGGTACGTCTGTCTGTTTTCCCCCTTACTCCTCTCTCTCCACCTTCCGCTCACCCCTTTCTTCCTTTTTCCATTCCTTTCCTTTTTCTTATCTCATTTTGCTTTCAGGGAGCAAACTTATACCCCCACTGTATGAACAGATTGTAAGGCAGTGGGGAGTGGGTTCCTAGAAACCCACACACCTGTCATTGGACACTGGGATCTTCAGACAGATTCAGAATCACAGCTCCCCCTCAATTAAATCTCAAAACTGCAAAAGTACAGCCTCCCACCACAGTCCAGTTTCAGAATTGAAAAAAGCCAGATAATCCACATAATAAAGAATAGGAGATGAGGAAACAGAACAGAATCCCTTCCAATCCCAGAACAACAGAATTAAAGAAGGGGCAGGGGGAGAAAGGAGGGAGGAAAATCACAAATGAAGAAAAAACAAAAGAAGAATATGGGTCTCACATAGACTCCTGGGAAGTCAGACACTGAGAATACAGACCTTGGAATGCAAACAATGCAGAGTCCCCAGAATAACTGGTCTCAAACCACAAACCCAGATATCAAGACATTAATAGAGAGAATAAATAGAATTGAGGAGAGATAAGAAGAAAGAATGAAGGAACTGATAACTGAGATAGCAGCAATAAAGAATACAGTGAATAAAATAAATAACAAACTGATAAGCATGAAAAGAAGAATTAGCCAAGCAGAAGAAAGAATCTCAGAGCTTGAGGACCAAAATGTGGAACTAACCTAAACTGTCAAAAACATAGAAAAGAAGCTTTAAAAGACAGAACAAAACCTTCAAGAGATGAGCGATTATTTCAAAAGACTGAACCGAAAAATAATTGGACTTCCTGTAGCAGAAAAAGAGACAGAGATCACCCTGAAACAAACATTCCATGAAATTATCCAAGAAAACTTCCCTCATCTCATCAGTGATGTGACCATTCAAGCACAAGAGATTCAGAGAACCCATGAAGATGACAAATGAGTAAACCAGTTCCTAGACACATGGTAATTCACCTACACAA
This sequence comes from Carlito syrichta, assembly GCF_000164805.1. Classification (NCBI taxonomy): domain Eukaryota; kingdom Metazoa; phylum Chordata; class Mammalia; order Primates; family Tarsiidae; genus Carlito; species Carlito syrichta. The sequence continues at coordinate 59,500 of NW_007232038.1, forward strand.
AGTAAATATAAAAGAAAAATTTTTAACAGCAGCAAGAAAAAAAGGTCAGACTACTTACAGGGGAAGACCAATTAGAATAGCACCAGACTTATTCACAAAAACACTTCAAGCGAGAAGAGCATGGAGCCCAATCTTCAAAGTTCTCAAAGATAAACCATTTCAACCAACAATTACCTATCCAGCTAAGCTAAGCTTCATCTGTGATGGAAAATTAAAATCTTTCCCAGACATTCAGATCCTAAGTGCTTATGCCGCCTCCCAACCAGTTCTATAAGAAACACTTAAGAAAGTATTAAACACAGAAGAAAGGAAAAAAATAATGATAACGCCCTTCACAAGAATGCAGGGAAAAGATTGAAAACACACAGGAATCAATCCAAAAATCAAAATAAAGAAGAAAAAAACAACAACAATAACAAACTCTATAAGAACCTCATGATACGGTTAAGCTTTCACATTTCAGTTATAGGCCTGAATGTGAATGGACTAAATGCATCACTGAAAAGACATAGAATGACAAAATGGATAAGATATCATGAGACAGCAACATATTGTCTCCAAGAAACTCATCACACCAGAACGGACACTCACAGACTCAAAGTAAGAGGATGGGAAACAAAATTTCAGGTGAACGGAATACAAAAGAAAGCAGGAGTCACAATCTTAATATCAGACAAAATGCCCTTTAAGCTATCAAAAATTTAAAAAATTACAGAAGGTCACTACATAATGATAAAAGGTTCAATCCATCAACAAGAAATATCCATCTTAAACATATATGCACCCAACATGGGAGCACCAAATTACATAAAGCAGCTTCTAGGTAAACTTAAGAAAGATATAGACTCTAACATTATCATAGCTGGGGACTTAAATCCCCACTCACAACCATAGACAGATCATCAGGCAAGAAATCAACAAGGAGATCCAGAACCTCAATGTGATGCTTGACCAAATGGACTTAATTGATACCTACAGAATACTCCACCCAACAACCATGGAATATACATTCTACTCATTGCCACATGGAACGTACTCTAAGATCTACCACATCCTCGGCCATAAATCAAGCATAAACAAATTTCACAAGGTTGAAATCCTGCCATGTACTTTCTCAGGACACAGTGGATTAAAAATAAATATCAACACCAACAAAGCTCCCCCGAAAACCCACAAAGACGTGGACACTAAACAACATGATGCTAAGCAACTCCAGGGTCAACATGGAAATTGAAAGAGAGATTAAAAGATACCAGGAAAAAAATGAAAATGAAGAAGCATATCACCAAAACCTCTGAGATGCCATAAAAGCAAGTACTAAGAAGGGAATCAATATCTCTACAAATGCATATGAAGAAAATAGAAAGCTCACAAGTGAACGCCTAACAAATCACCTAAGGGAGCTGGAAAAGCAAGACCACCAAAACCCTAACTTCAGCAGAAGAAGACAGATCACCAAAATAAAACCCAAAATTAGAGACAGAAGACAAAAAGATAATACAAAAATCAATGAAACAAAAAGTTTGTTCTTTGAAAGGATAAGCAGATTGATGGTCCCCTAATTATATTGACCAAGTAAAAGAGAGAAAAAACCCAAATAAACACAATCAGAAATGCAAAATCTCAAGTCACAACTGACCCCAAAGAGATACAAAAGATTTTCAGAAACTACTATGGACACTTATATGGAAACAAACTTGAAAACCTAAAGAAAATGGAGAATTTTCTGACATCACACAATCTACCAAGGTGAAACAAGAAGAAATCGAGACCCTAAACAGACCGATAACAATCCAGATAATTGACTATGTCATAAGAAAATTACCTACAAAAAAAAAAGCCTTGGACCAGATGGCTTTCCAGTAGGATTCTACAAAACATACAAGGAGGAACTGATACCAATCCTACTGAAAGTATTCCAGGCAATTGAGAAAGATGGAACTCTTCCCAAATTATTTTGCAAAGCTAACATCACATTGATACCCAAACCAAGTAAAGATGCAATAAAGAGAGAAAACTACAGGCCATGAACATTGAAGCTAAAATTCTCAACAAGATCCTAGCAAATTGGATTCAACAACACATCTGAAGAATCATCCACCCTGACCAAGTAGGCGTCATCTCCAGGATGCAGATCTGGTTCAACATTTGTAAGACCATAAATGAAATTAAATACATAAACAAATGTAAAAACAAAAACCACATGATTATCTCATTAGATGTGGAAAATGCTTTTGATAAAATCCAGCTCCCCCTCTTGATTAAAAACCCTCGAACATCTAGCCGTAAATGGAACATACCTCAAAGTAATAGGAGTCATCTACGAGAAACCCACAGCCAGCATACTGCTAAACTGACAGAAATTTAAACCATTTCCCCTGAAAACCAGAACAAGACAAGTATGTCCACTTTCACCCCACCTTTTCAACATAGTTTTGGAGTACTAGCTACAGCAATCAGACAAGAGAAGAAGATCAGCGGTATCCAAATAGGAAAAGAGGAAGTTAAGTTACCCCTCTTTGCAGACGACATAATTCTATACCTCAAAAACCCAAGAGAATCTGTCAAAAACCTCTCTGATAAAGACTTTGGCAAAGTCTCAGGATATAAAATCAGTGTGCAAAAGACAGTCACATTTCTATACACCACCACCAACAAATAAACAGAAACCCAAATAAAAAGCACAATCCCATCCAAAATACCTAGGAAAAAAATCAAATACCTTGGCATCTTCCTAACCAGAGACGTGAAAGACCTTTACAGTGAAAACTACAAAACACTGCTCAAAGAAATCAAAGATGACACAAACAAGTGGAAAAATATCCCATACTCCTGGGTTGGAAGAATCAACATTGTTAAGATGTCCATCCTACGCAAGACAATCTACAGATTTAACGCAGTACTGATTAAATTGCCAGCAGCCTTCTTCTCAGACCTGGAAATGACGACACGGGAATTCATATGGAAACATACATAACCAAAAATCACCAAAACAATCCTCAACCAAATGAAAAATGGTAGGAGGTATCATATTTCCAGACTTTAAACTCTACTATAAAACTACAATAACCAAAACAGCCTGATATTGGTACAAGAACAGGCATATAGACCAATGGAACAGTATAGAAATTCCAGAAGCAAAACCTCAATTTCTCAACCAATTCATCTTTGATAAAGCCTCCACCACCAACCACTGGGGAGAGGAGAACCTATTCAGTAAATGGTGCAGGGAAAACTGACTGACCACATACAGAAGATTAAAACAGGACACCTACCTATCACCATACACAAAAATCAACTCTAAATGGATCAAAGACCTAAATGTAAAACTTCAAACTATAAGAACCTTAGAAAATGCAGGAGATACTCTTATGGAAATTGGAACTGGCAACCAATTCCTGATCAACACTCCAAGTGCCCATGCCATAAGAGATAAGATAGACAAGTGGGACCTCATCAAACTGACAAGCTTCTGCAAAGCCAAAGAGATCATCAAGAGAGTGGGGAGACAGCCCAGAGACTAGGAAAAAATATTTGCCAACTCCAGGTCTGACAAAGGCCTAACATCTAGGATCTACAAGGAACTCAAAAGTGCTGAAAAGAAAAAAAACAAACAACTCCATTACAAAGTGGGTAAAAGATATGAATACACAGTTCTCAAAAGAAGACATATGAGCAGCCAACAGATACTTGAAAAAATGCTCAGACTCACTAGTCATCAAAGAATGCAAATTAAAACTACACTGAGATACCACCTAACTCCTGTCAGGATGGTTATCATCGATAACTCAAAAAACAACAGATGCTGGAGAGGGTGTGGCGAAAAGGGAACACTTCTTCACTGTTGGTGGGAGCGTCAACTAGTACAGCCTCTGTGGAAAACAGTGTGGTGATTCCTAAAAGTTCTAAAAATCAGCCTTCCATAAGACCCTACAATCCCCCTTCTTGGAATATACCCAGAAGAACTCAAACCACTCTATAAAAAAGATGCCTGCACACATATGTTTACCACGGCATTGTTCACAGTAGCAAGAACATGGAAAAGAGGACTGGATTTTAAAAATGTGATACATATACACAATGGACTATTATGCAGCCATAAAGAACAATAAAATCATGAACTTCACAGCAACCTGGATGGACTTAGAATCTATAATACTGAGTGTTCTTTCACAGAAACAAAGAACTAAGTATCGCATGTTCTCACCCATATGCGGACCTTGAACAACTATCAGAATCCAATAAGAATATGATTGGCAGTAGTGGGAAACTGCCGGGAGGGGGCGCGGAGGTGGGATTGGCAGTAGTGGGAATCTGCTTGGGGAAGGGGGTGGCACACTTCATCAACAAGGGTTCCTGCATAATGACCATTTGTAAACCTAACCCTGAATTGTACGCAACATCTTTAAAATAAAAAAAGTATTATATAATGTTTTGCAACTTGATTTATTCAAGTAAAAATACAAACTCCTTATCTTAGTCTGTTAGGGTTGCTATAATAAAATACCATAGGGCTGGATGGCTTAAACTATACTTATTTTTCACAATTTGTGAAGTTAGGACAAGCACTACCAAGACACCAGCAGATCCAGTGTCTGGTGAGGGCCCATTTCCTGGTTTGCAGATGGTGGCCTCTCCTTGCATCCTCATTACATGGCACAAAGCAGAGAGAAAGAGATCCTGTGACTCCTCCTCTTTTTATATGGACACTAATTATGGGGTCCCACTCTCATGACCTAATCTCACCATAATTACCTCCTAAAAGTCCCATCTTCAAATACCATCACATTGAGGGTTAGGGTTTCAACTTATGAATTTTGAGAGCACACAAACATTCAGTTCATGACACTTCTATATAGCAATACCTCTGTATTAAATAACAAGAACTCTTGGACAGAAAATGATCTGTGTCAGATAAGAAAACAATTATCCATCCTGTAAAATCTTGGTTATAGAGAGAAGTTCACTGAGTTCATTATACTTTTAAATTCATTTAAAAAATGTTTATGACTTTATTTCTCACTGCCGTTCTTCATGTTGTCTATTTTCACCAAATATCCATACACTTCCTGTCCTTTTTTACTTCTATGCTTGATCACCTGCCTCTTCTGGCTACAAGGCTCTTCCCAACAGCAACGTATGTTCAAGCATACAGTGTCTTCAAGAATAGTTTGAGGACCCCCTTCTCCAAAGCCACTTTCGTTATTTTTCCATTTGGTAGCTGTGCTCTCTTGGACAAGTCACTTAAAAAAAGCTATTTCCGATAGAGAGGCAGCAAGATGGCGACAGGGCAACCGGGTCTGTGAAACCCTCTGCAAAGGAGAGGGTTTGCTGCAGTGGGCCTCTGACTCTCGCCCAGGGGGCTACAGACCCCAACATCACAGCTTGCTCTTCATGCGGAGCCCGGCCGTTGCCACTGGACAGTCACTGCAGCGCAAATGGCGCTGCTGCCGCCACCACACCCGCCCACTGCCGCCGCGGGCCCCCCCACTCCGCTGCCGCCACCGCGGCCATAGCACATCACACCACCCGGGCCGGAGGCGATCCACTTCAGTCCTACAGGCCCCTCCGGGGAAGATCTGCTGGGATCGCTGCCACCTCTCCTGCAACCGGGACGTCCTGCCTGCCGTGGGTCTCCAGCTGTCGGCCCTGAGGCAAGCAGCCATCTTCAACCTTTGCCGTCCTGTCCACCCCGTCCCCTCTGGGGCGAGCAGCTGAGATAGCACCACCTGCTGGCGATTCAAGGTAACAACACCGAAACGGGAGAAGCAAGCTTGATAAAGACATAGGCCAAAGTGGTGATCAGAGAGTGATCTGAATTGTCTTTCACAGCAGACCAGGCGCAACTGACCCTAACTGCAAACTAATTTACCAGCTTGAAAAGAAAGCTAGAAATCAGAGCTGAAAGGACATTGGACATAAATGAAATGTCTCAGAGTGTGCTTCATTGATTCTGTTAGTTTCATGACTTAATTCTATTCCTACTGTATTGTTCCCTTTTTTTTCTTTGTTCCTCTTCCTTTTCTTCTCTTTTCTTCTCTCTGTAAACCATATCTTTGTATAGAAGAACAGCACACTAATAAGGTGGTTGGTTAGCATGTATGCTAGCATCACTATATGTTTCATTTTTTATTTTTTATTTTTTTGTATGAGAGTTGGTTCGTCTGTAGCTGTAGTCTATTGTTTTTATCTGTTTCAGTATAGGCCTCTCTCTATTTGTTGGCACACTCATTTGTTTCCCCCCTTACTCCTCTATCTCTCCACCCCCTCTTCAACCCACTGTCTGCTCCATTCTCTCCCCTTGTTAACCACATTTTATTTCAGGGAGTAAACCTACAGCCCCTCTGCATGGACAGACTCCAAGGCAGTGGGAAGTGGGTTCCAGATTATCCACACACCTGTCAGCGAATACCAGGACCTGCAGATAGATTTTGAATCATAGCTCCCCCCTTAAGTAAATCTCAAAACTGCAAAAAGGACCACCCCCAACCTACAGTGCAACTCCAGAATTGAACAAAGTAAGAGGGCATACATAAAGAATAGGAGATTGAACAAACAGAAGTAAAACCAATCCCTTTACCCCTGAATAACAGAATTAAAGAAGACAGTGACGTGGAGGGAAGGAAAAAGAAGGGAGGGGGAAAACCCGCAAAAATGAAGAAAAACCAAAAGAAGAATATAGGCCTCACACAGACCCCTGGGAGATCAGACACTGAGGAAACAGATTCTGGAACACAAACAATGAAGAGCCTCCAGAATGACTGGTTACATGCAACAAACCCAGACATCAAGACATTAATGGAGAGAATTTTTTTAAAATGAGGAGAGATAAGAGGAAAATAGAAAGGAGCTTATGTCAGAAATGACAGCAGTAAAGAATACTGTGATGGAAATGAACAACAGACTAATAAGCATGGAAAGCAGAATCAGTCAAGCAGAAGATAGAATCTCAGAGCTCCAAAGCCAAAACACAGAACTAATCCAAACTGTCAAAAGCATAGAAAAGAAGCTCAAAAAGACAGAACAAAACCTACAAGAGATGAATGATCACTTCAAGAGACCAAACCTAAGAGTAATTGGGCTTCCTGAGGCAGAGAAAGAAACAGAAGCCACACTGGAACAAACATTTCATGAAATCATTCAAGAAAACTTCCCTCATCTCATCAAGGATGAAAAAATTCAAACACAAGAGATTCAGAGAACCCCTGCAAGACAACAAATGAGAAGACCAACTCCCAGACACATAATAATTTGCCTAAACAAAGTAGCTATAAAAGAAAAAATCCTAAAGGCAGTAAGAGAAAAAGGCCAGACTATCTACCAGGGAAAACAAATTAGAATAGCAGCAGATTTATCCACAGAAACCCTTCAGGCTAGGAGAGCCTGGAGCCCTATCTTCAAAGTTCTAAAAGAGAAACAATTTCAACCAAGAATAACCTACCCAGCCAAACTAAGCTTCATTAGTGAGGGAGAATTGAAATCTTTTCCAGATATCCAATCCCTAAGAAGCTGCACTGCCACCAGACCACCTCTACAAGAAACACTAAAGAAAGTACTGAACACAGAAAAAAAAGAAAAAAGAACAACATTCTTCACAAGAGTACAGGCAAAAGATTAAAAACACAAATGAACCAACTCCAAACCACAAAGAAAGACAACAAACAAACAGGAACAACTCTGTAAGAACCTTATGACAGGGATCAACTCTTGCATTTCAATTATTAGCCTAAATGTGAATGGACTAAATGCACCACTGAAAAGACATAGAATGGCAAAATGGATAAAATATCATCAGGCAACAATCTATTGCCTTCAAGAGACTCATCTCACTAAAAAGGACACCCACAGACTCAAAGTAAGAGGATAGGAAACAAACATTCAGGCGAACGGAATACAAAAGAAAGGAGGAGTAGTAATCTTAATTTCAGACAAAATGCCCTTCAAGCTATTAAAAATCAAAAAAGATACAGAAGGCCACTACATAATGATAAAAGGCTCAATCCATCAACAAGAAATATCTATCCTAAACATATATGCACCCAACATAGGTGCACCACCTTTCATAAAGCAACTTCTAGGAAAACTGAAGAAAGATATTGACTCTAACACCATCATAACTGGGGACTTTAATACCCCACTCACAACCCTAGACAGATCATCAGGACAAAAAAATCAGCAAGGAGATCTGGAACCTCAATGTGACTTTGGACCAAATGGACTTAATTGATACCTACAGAACACTCCATCCAAAGACCACAGAATACACATTCTACTCATCACCACATGGAACGTATTCTAAGACCGACCACATATTCGGCCATAAATCAAGCATAAGCTAATTTAAAAGGACCGAATTTTTACCAAACACCTTCTCGGACCACAGTGGAATAAAAATAAACATTGACACCAACAAAGTCCCCCCAAAACCCACAAAGACATGGACACTAAACAGCATGATGCTAAACAACTCCTGGGTCGACGACGAAATCAAAACAGGGATCAAAAGATACCTGGAAACAAATGAAAATGAAGAAACATCTTACCAAAATCTCTGGGATGCCCTGAAAGCTGTAGTAAGAGGGGATTTTATATCCCTACAAACACACATGAAGAAAATGGAAGGAACAGAAATTCACAACCTAACAAACCACCTAAAGAAGCTGGAAAAGCAAGACCACAAAAACCCTAATTTCAGCAGAAGAATCCAGATCACCAAAATAAAAGCCCAAATCCAGGACATAGAAGACAAAAAGATAATACAAAAAATCAATGAAACAAAAAGCTGGTTCTTCGAAAGGATAAACAAGATTGATGGTCCTCTAGCTAGACTGAACAAGAAAAAACGAGAAAAAAACCAAATAAGCACAATCAGAAACACAAAAGATGAAGTCACATCTGACCCTGAAGAAATACAAAAGATCATTAGAAACTACTACATACACTTGTATGGAAACAAACTTGAAAACCATAAGGAAATGGAGGACTTTCTGACATCACACAACATACCTTGGTTGGAACAAGAAGAAATTGAGACCCTAAGTAGACCAATAACAATCAAGGAAATCGACT